>NC_064755.1:46302529-46367529 GCF_011397635.1 Epinephelus fuscoguttatus
AATTGGATCATAAAACTTTAATGTTCTCAGGGGAGCACTTAAACAGACTTTATTCCTGCACTCAGCGCCCAGTTACATCACTCGACTAGTAAAATAAAAGCACACATGCAACCATAACAATGCAGATTCTGTCATCATGAACTCCTCGTGCACACCGTGACGTATTTATAAGTTTGCTTACTGACGTGAGGTTGAGAAGTAGAATAAATGTATGGGGTGTGTTGTTGTCCCATCGCGGACTCGTCCTGCACACTGCAGCAGAAACAGTGCAGCTGCAGCGCTGAAGGGCGGCGATAAGGACGCTGCTGACAGGAAAGGAGAAAAAAAAACAGAGAAATGAAATCAAACAGCGGAGCAAAGCCGCAGACCACTGAGTCTGCAGAGAGGCTATTTTAAAAAGAATGAAGGAGAGTGATGCCTTAAGAGGTTTAGAGGACCCAAAGGTCACAACACAAATGCAGCGTCACATTTCTTCCCTCTGCTACAAACATCCTGCTGCACACTGAGCCTGTAGACGTCAAAACTTGACTTTTAAATGACTCGTTAAGCTCTCTGTCGCACCAACAGGGATTTCTCACTGACTTCTGCATCAAGGGCAGCGCCTAACAGCGAGGGTTGAACTTGTTTACATGCAATAACAAAGAAATGAATGTTCTCCTTTTATCAGTTGTGTTAAGTGATGAATTCAAACTAAAATATCTTCATAGTTATGAATGCAGCAAACACGTCCCTATAGGTTGTTTCTACAAGCAGCTTATTATGACTCATATTTACATTTATTGTAGGCGGCGCCCTCTAGTGGCCGCAGCAAGCCTCAACGAACCGCATCAGGCTTTAAAGCTAAATTTACATAGTGGTCAAAAGTGGAATTACACCGTCTGGGTCCGTCCCATGATGCCATGGGGCCACAAAAGACTTTTTCCCCATAGACATTGTGAAAGAGTCGTCTGTACGTCAATGGATAAATAGATACTTTTTTTTTTTTTTTTTTGCATCAAAACTGCCATGAAATGACTTGTTTCACTATCAGGATTTGATCCAGTTGGTCCAACAACATTTTGAAAGTCAAGAAGAGCCGCACAAGTCACTTGTGCATTTGCCCTGTTGGCCCCACAATGCGGAAGATCCGGGTGATTTTATATCACAGAAATAGAGCTTTTTTGGCTTTATGCACCACTGAGCAACTTTCATGGGAATGAATGGGGGCCATTTTACGTATTTCCGTATTTCAAGTCTGTGGTGGCTGTTCATGTCCTGTGTGAGGCCAAAAGTCAACGTTAGGTTATTGAACTTACGTAATGTTCTCAAATCTTGTCTCGTACATAAGGTAAGTGAAATACTTAATAAATACGTAACGCTTCAGAAATATACTCCGACATATTTCTGAAGCTCTGACACATTACCAGTAGATAGACTAGCAGATTGAGGGACAATGAGATTTACGCTCGCAGTTGAAAAATCTCAAATTGATCCAAACAAGAAAGAATCTGTTTCACTGTGCTAAAACGCAACACATCAGCTATAGGAGCTGAACACATGCTGCGTCTTTAACTGCCTGGGAAACACAGTCAGGTGCTGGGTGCTACTTTTGTGCCTTTTTTTGTGCCAGCTTTCAAGAGCGCGGCGACAGGATGTGTCTGAGGCTGCTAACCTTAACAAGCCTGTTTATGTGAAACCCTGAGAGCAGAGCTGATCTTCTTCCAGGAGCTGTTTGTAAGTGTGTCGGCCTGTCGTCTGTGGGACAGATGTAAAGCTCTGGGTAGCCCTGCACTAACATGATCAACTTCTCCATGTTTATCAGACTGAATATTTACAGAAGAAGGGAAAGATATCAGTCAGCTGTGATTGGTTGGTCCTCGTCACATGACATGCAGTGCGCACTGCTTCATTCCAACAGGTAAACTTGAATTGTCTCAGAGCGCAGCTGTGAGGGCGCAAAAAACGCGGCATGGTGTGCAGCCCCTTACACACGTGTTGAATGTTCTTATGTGTCACAAGTAGTTGAAAGGAAAAGTTAATAGGTGAAAGGTACTAACAAGAAATGATCAATGATCAATGACGAGGTGTTCAGTTACAAAGAGGAAGTTAATCGCCTCTGCACAGCCAACTGGAACTGTCGATTCTCTGTAATCATCCAACATTAATGAGTGTTATTCTGTTCAAGAGTCGTGGTTGTTCAGGTGACAAGTTGTGACGACATCTTGGAGGAATAAATAAAAAGTTTTATTTCCCAGTAAACCAAATATAAATGTCAGACTTTGAGCTTGAATTAAAAAGAATGAGACGTCTCTTAAAATCAAAAGGAGGTAACTAATTTAATATCCTACACTGAATTCCTCTGTACTCTAAACAGACGGCAGTTATTTCTTCCTGCACTGCAGCATCGCCCAAAAATCTGCAGCCGCTGAAACGTTCAGCAACCAGAAATCAAAGGTTTTACAGCTGCTCCGCTTTCCAATAACACCAGTACACAAGAGGCTCGACATGTCGCCTGGTATCACGTGTGTGTGTGTGTGTGTGTGTGTGTGTGTGTGTGTGTGTGTGTGAGAACCGTGTGAGGAACAGTTTTCATTATTGAAGTGACAAAAAGCAGTTGGAGATTTTATGTTGGTCAGAGTGGAAACGACCCCCGCTGGTCCTTTAACGCCGCGGTCACAGAGTGACGAGCTGCTGCGGTCGAGGCCATCGGCTCAGACCGGATCTTTGTATCTCAGCAGGAACGTGGTGTTTTTTAATTGCTCTGCTAGTGACTTTTTTGTCACTTTTTTGTTAATGAACGAAAGAATCTGGTGGTAGCAACAGCAAAAATACAGTTTGACCAGGACTGGATGTTCTTTTTAGGTTTGAGGTTATTTCAGAGTTTAACATTGTTGTGGATGGTACCAACAGAAGCGTTCCTTAACAACAGTTTTACATTCAGTAACAAAATTTTGGCCATGATTCATTTTGACATGAACATGTAATCTAGGAAATATTTTGAAAAGGAGCCTTTAAATGAGTTTTCATGCCTTGGTGCTGTCGATAGCTGAGGCCGGAGACATGATGTTTTCAGGTTGTACAACATATTCATGTACTCACATACATAAACGCAGCATCTCAAGAACGCTTTGAGGGAATGTTTTTTAAACTTTGCACAAATGTCCACTTTGACTCAGTGATGAACTGATTAGATTTTAGTGTTCAAAGGACAAAGTCACTGTGACCTCATCTGTCTCGCCCTAGTGAACACAATATCTCAACAACAGCTCAAGGGAATTTTTTCAAATTTCACACAAACGTCCGCTTGGAATAAAGATGAACGGATTTCATTGATTGTCTCAGACGGTTAACATCCCGTCCATGTTGAGTGTCAGATGTTTCCATCAGGAGGTTTTGCCTTTTCTAAATGTAGCAGTAAGTGTTACAGATCGTCTGTTGTCCCGTCTGCTGTCGCTTTCCTTAACCAGCAGTGACCACTAATTGTCCATGATTTACCCCTGACAGTGTGTGAGACTGATTCTGTGTGTTTTTTTGTTCTAACAAGTACTGTGTGTATCCCAAATTGCCCCCCTGGGGGACATTAAAGTTTTACCTCACCTTACCCTACATTTTGGTGGTCAAAGCTCAAAGTCACCAAGGCCTTGCAGCTGTCTCATTTTCATCAGTGTAATTTCTCAAGAACACTTTGAGGGAATTTCTTAAAATTTGGCACAGACGTCCTCTTGGGCACAAGGATAAAGTGATGAAATGATGACATTTAATATCAAAAAGGTCAAAGGCTGACTTCACTGTGACATCATGATGTTCTGCAAAACGTTTTCCTGGTATAACGTCTTATCTCGGGAACAAAAGGGGAAAGATTTGGTCAGATATTGAATTGGTGACACTAATCTTGAAACTGTGTTGATTGTATAGATGTTCTGTGAAGCATCCATGTTTGTTCAGACATGGATGTAAATAATAACTGCATGGTGACTGGTGCTCCTCCTGAGAGGAGCTGCCCAGTGTGGAGCTCTGCTGTTTTTTTTGTTTTTTTTTTGTGTTTGCATTTGCACTGCCAAGAGGAACAGGAACAGACGTATTGTACGTCACTGCTCCATCGCTTTCACTGTGATGAGTCAAAATGATTAGTGTTTACACCGTCACATATTTGCTCAGTAGAGTCTGGACTCTGGAGTGTGTGTGTCCTTTTTTTCATCACGAGCTCTTGTTTCTGTTTTGTGCTGTCTGTGGTTTATATGGCCAACAGGTTTTCAAAAAATGCCGGTTGTATTCCGGAACGCGTCATAATGACAAATGCTGGTTCAGCCAGTTTGCATCAAATCAAACCGGTTGGGACCAGATGGGACCAGCAGAACCAAAACCTGACCAAACTTTTTACTGTTGGAAAATCAGATGAACATAATACGAAGTGACAAATCACAATTCAAGCCTCTTTAATCTAACCACTGAGTAGGCTGCAGAGGTGAAGTAAAAATACCTCAACATTAGTATGTACTTGAATAAACACCTCTCACACACATCTGACGTCACTCAGATCGTCCTAAATACTCGCTGTGTACCTCACTGTGATACTCAGAGTAATAAAGCAGCTTCAGTACATTGCTGAGGGACTGAGGGCGTCATTACGGCGTCTGCAGGGAGCACACACACCATCAGGCTCATCAGTGTTTACATCCCTTCATTAGCGTCAGGACACGACGGAGGTGAACCCAGGGTCGAATTGATTTCCTGTCCTCCGTCTTTCCTCCACAAACAGCAAATTGTTCAGCTCTGCAGAGTCCATCTTGTCCTGCGTCTGTCTTTAATGCGTATATGTGTGTGTGTGTTTTCTATTTTTAGCTATCGGAGTGCAGATGTCCTTGGATTGGCTGGAAAAGAGGTTCTGGGCCATCGCCAAGCAGGTGATCAGAGGACGCACTCTCACACATGATGGCTGATGTCACTAAAGAGAACACTGACACCAGCCTGAACCTTAACTGATAACAGACACTTATCCCTCCAACACTGACCTCAGTCTCACCTCAGTCTCACCAAAACTCGTTGTGTGTTTTCTTCTGATCTAACAAACACGTTAAATGTTCTTCCTTCCTCCATAAAACATTTTGAAACCTGCATTCTTTACACACGTTTTATTTATTTTCTAGCTGTCTTTTTCACCGTCTTTCACTGCTGTTTTTCTTGGTGCGCTCTGCAGCCCCCTTAAAGTATTGCGTTAGGAAAGCTGTATGGACACTACAGGTCGATCGATGGTGGATTTTAAATGTTCAGACACACCACGACCTCGCGTCGCCTGTGCCTTAGCTGAAAAGTTGTACTGCAAAAATTGTTCTGCACCTGCATGAGAGGAAATAACTCTTCACACCAGCAGATGGCAGTGGTCTGAATTTGTCATTCAAATAGGAAAAACCAGACGACCATCATGATGCTAGTTAGCCAGTTAGCACATTAACAACACAATCCAGTGTTTAAAGAACAGAGTGTATTTGCTGTGCGCCAGTGAACAATAACACAAACCATCAGGAAACATTTCTGCTGAAGAGCTCAGTGACTTAAGAAAACTTTTCTTTCTTTATGTAGCAAGTTTGTTTTGGTCTCACTCCCTCTCGACTTTAGCTGTTTGTTTACTTTCCTCACTTTCCTTTGTCTTATTGTGCGCTGAGCTGAACGGCCAACAGGCTGCGCCAACTCCGATTCAGCATACTCAATGGGCCAAAAAACGCAGACAAGGGCTGACTAGTAAATGGTGCGAGGCACACCGCCATCTTTAACATTACAATTATTAACTTACTGTTAATGAAAACATCTACATCCTAAAGTAAAACAATGACCAAAATGACAATGGAAAAGGGTCTAAGTGACTAATGGGAAAGACTATTAATGAAACTGGTCCAGTATTGAGAGCGAGCACTGCAGCCACAGTAGTGAAACTACAAATGTAACCCCGACGGGCAGTTGTTCAACATCCGTTTATGTCCAATAAAAGTGTTTGGTTTTGCCACAGACAGGCGCAAAGTTTTATTCTACGTGTCTGATAACTTACAGAAAAGACCCAACAGAGGAAGGGAACATTTTCTGTACCTTTTGCTGATTTGTGTCTCGCTCTAGGGGAAGTCTTGTTCTAAAATCTCGCGGACTTTTCCACATTGTCAAAATCAGCTAAATATTCAGCCGTGAAGTTTAAAATCACTTTCTGTACTCCAACACAACAGAATCTCCCCAGCACTCCCTTTCCAACTTTCACTAATGTTTCCCACTGTTGTTTTTGATCACAGTAACAAACAGACAGAGCAGTGAAAGATCAGAAACGTTTCATTTGTCTGTAGGATCCTTTCAGTAATGTTGTCAGACAGTTCTAAAAACAATCTGAGCCTGTCAGTGGCAAAAATAAACACTCTTGATAGAGGTAAATTGATGGTGCATAATTGTAGACTGGGGTCATAAACTTTGTCCCCAGTTGACCCTGTTGCATCCAGATGCTCCGTCACACCAGTATATGTAGTTTAGTGACCAGAGTTCAACTAAAATCAGCTTTGACCCCAGAATACACTGAGCTCTACACAACAGGTGTCCACTGGGATTCTAATATTAACAAGAGGTGAACGTTATGGTCGCAGCAGTTTGACTGTTGAAAAGAAAAATGGAGTTAGGTTGTTAAGTTGTGAGTTAAATTGGGAGCATAGAGATGCAGCATGATCTGCAGTCAGGCAGAAGTCTACCAGTTGGCGACTGAGCTCGCAGATACTAAGTGTGTCATCAAATTTTAAGCAACACTAAGTTTTCCAAGGACGAAGAAATTATTATTACTGTGTGACCATCCAATAATAATCCTCTGGATTCAGAGGTCATTTTTCTAATTTTCCTTTTCCTTCATTAGGGAGTAGAACCCATTAATTGTGCGCATTAAGTCTCTTTGACTTTTCATATTAAGATTAAAGTGGAGTGTGAAGAGAATGAGATGTAAAACAGCTGATTTGACCCTTTAGAGACCAAAGTAGAGATGAATGTTTCTCATGCTCCTCATTCAGCTAAGTTTTTATTGTTTAAGTGGCCTCTTTTCTGATCTTTACAGTTAAAGAAGCAGTGTGTAGGATTTACTGGAATCTAGTGAAGAGGTTTGCAAACAGCTGAAACTTCTCCTGGTTTATTCAGGAGGTTTTTACTGGGAGCTGAATTATCCACACAGCTCTTTGAGTCTCTAAAGCAAACGGAGCAGGTGTTTCACATCAGTATGAACACTAACTGTTTTTCTAATCTGTGGTCATGAGCTTTGGGTAGTGACCGAAAGAATAAGATCACGGACACCAGTGGCTGAAACGAGTTCCTCCATGGTGTGGCTGGACAGGAGTAGAGCCGCTGCTCCTTCGCAATGAAAGGGGTCAGTTGAGGTGGTTCAGGCATCTGATCAGGGTGTTACCTCCCTTTAGAGGTTTCCAGGCACATCCAACTGGTAGGAGGCCCCGGGGCAGACCCAGAACACCCTGGAGGGATTATAGATCTCATCTGGCCTGGGAACTGGAAAGGGTCACTGGGAAGATGGATATCCGAAGTACTTGCTCAGCCTGCTGCCCCTGTGACCCGGCCCCAGATAAGCAGATGAATGGATGGATGTTTTGTCAACGCTCTCGCCGCGGAGCGGCTGCCAACTACAGGGGCCGACATGAAAACCTAAATGTCCCGATGTAGAGTCAGTGTTTGGTTTGTCTGCTCTGGACAACTGTAGAAACATGGCGATCTCCCTGGATAAGGACCTGCTCCCTGCGTAGATATAAACAGCTCATTCTAAGATAACGAAACCAAAAGGATTCTTACATTCTCTGGTGATGAGACACTGAAGAAAACATACTTATTGTATTCTATTTGTGCCCATATATCCCCCTAAATCCTACACACTGCTAAATTTAGCTTTCAGCTCAAAGTGCAGCTCTGTGCTTCGTTAACCCGGCTCTATTTTGGACTCTTCAGAGGTCAGTACTGTCAAGACAGTCTGCTGCAGGTCAGCGGCTCAAACTTACATGTCAGAGTTCATTAAAATTTAACTTTATGGAAAAGCTCAGAGCAAATTTAACCGCACCTTTGAAAGGCAGTCCCAGTGATCATGACGATTCCACTGAGTCTATAAAATCATGACAGATTTTGTAATGAACGCTGATGTGACTGAGCCCTCAGAGTCTGAGGTGACCAAAAGTTACCAGCGTACAGAAGATAAACACTTAACATTTAGGTACCTAATGGATCTTTCCTCTAGCGCCCTCCTCAGGACGGACTTTACCTGTTTTTATTTTCACCCTGCTCGCAGTAAGGATCTAACGGATTACAGCCTCTCTGGGACACTTGTTCAGTTCCATAGTTCATGAGACAGAATTTGTCCACACATTCGACACGAGACAGACAAACATCCACACATCCACACACACACACACACACACACACACACTCTGCAGGTCTTCGACCTTGTGAGCGTCTCCTGCAGCTCAGTGAAGCAGAGCTGCAGCTGAATGTGTGCAGATGTCCTGCAGAGGTTGATGGTGCAGATCACATTATTAATTAGAGCTGACAGCTGTGACAGGCCGTTTAATGTATTCACAGGGCTGCTTCACTGCTGACATTAGCTCATCTGATCACCGACAGAACACATTTGAATCCTGTCGCCACTGATTTACACTTCCTGAGCTTTATAAAACGTTTCTGTCGTTTAAAAACAACTAAAGTCATTTTAAAATAAATCTCTTCCATCTGACATTAACTGTTCTCTCTGGCCTCTGTGTTTTTTGACCCGAGTGTATTTATCATCTGTTGTATTTGTTTCACTGCCCAAGGAGAGCAAAGTCACCAGTGGCCATTTAAAGGGATAGTTCAGGTTTTTGGATGTGGGGTTGTATGGATAGCTTTTAATAGTCAGTGTATTAGCTACAGTAGATGCCAGTCACCGCACCCCCAGTTTGAAGAAGTTCAGCCAAGTGATGTTTTATGTCATTTAAAATGTCCCAATGTTTAATTATTTCTATTAAACTGCAGTTTAATGATTTTCATACAGTTATCCTTACTGTGTTTTTTTCCCTTCACATCTTCCTCGACTCATCACACTGTTGCTTCCAGCCCAGCGACACAGACGTGAGTAAACACTGATCATTGATTCATGTGTTTTATTCAGTGTAACTCTGATTTTACTTCGTGTTTAGAGTCAAAGTTTATTCAGCACTATTTTCTTTGTTGTACATTTTTGTCTTTTTATTTTCAAACTCTTAAAAGTAATGACTGCTGCGTTGAATTTGTAATAACTTTAACATTTGGTTGAGAGGATCATTCTCTTGATACGACTACTAAACGTTACCCTGTCCCTCACAGAGACACAAATCATCTTACTTTGTTTGATGCAGTTATAATTTCCTGGTCTTTACCTTCATCTTCCTCGTGTGCATTCAGCTGGGCTGTGAAGCAGCTTCTGCAGCTCTGATGTCAGAGATTCAGCTTGTTGATGTTGTTTGTGATGATATGACGACCTTTGACCCTCACACCTCGTCTCTTTCTCTCAGTGTTCAACCATCGAAGGCGTGTGTCCTCTCAGCTGTGAGAGCATTGTAAGTAATCCTCCCTGCTCTGTCTGCTCGTCACCAAACACCAGTCCTAATGCTAAAAGAAACGTAACACACTCTTCTTCTTCCTCTTCCGTCTGCCTCCTGTTTAGGATCTGAACTGCTTCCTGGTCGACAACAATGGTTTCATCTTGCTGTCCAAAGAGAGGAACGAGGTAAGATCTTAGAGCTCAGCTACATGTGAGCATCACTTCTGGTTGTGTCCCATTGTGCCTGATGGGAACTGAGGCTCACTAAATACTTGTCTGCATTTATATTCATTGGTTATGATGCTTAGTGAAATGTTTGCAGTCTGGTGTTGAGTCAGAAAGATGTCCCATTTTAAAAGCTGCTTTAAACAAACATAAATGTTGAAAAGTTGCTGTTCAGCAGCTCACTCTGGAATTTCAGATGTCAGATTGTTCTTGAAGGCACCAACAAGACAAGTCTTTACAATAATGTAACTTTGACCAGCAGATAAAGGTGAACTGTTGCAGGAGGACGGAGGGAAATCAGTGTGATTTGGAAAACATAAGAGAAACTGCAGATGACGTTCTTTAAACCCTTTTGTTAATGAAGCAGGAACACTTCATCGGGAGGCTTCTCAGCTTCACAGCAGCTCTCTGGATCATTGAATGTGCTCATAAACAACATCTGGATGGCTCACAGGATTTGAGGACAGTTATGGTCTTAATCTGTGCGTGTGGTGCATTAGCAGTGAAATATAGCAGCTGCTGCACCTGATGACCTCATCCAGCCGTGGGCGGAGCTCAAACAGAGCGCAGCAAGCTGTCGGATGTATGGCAGGTCGATCTGTCTTAAGAAGTGTTAACTCAACTAAAATATGTGACTGTTTAGGTTTTCTGTTGCTTTGAGTTTCTCTCCGCTCTGAGAGTGAAAGCTGCCCTCTGGAGTTTCCTTGTGTAGAAACAAAAGTTCTACAAAAGCATTGAATGCATTTGCGCTGATTCAAAAAATGTCTATTTAAAACTGGGCATCATTTACATCCATGTTCATTTGCTTGCAGTCTTCCTCATCTCTTGTACAAATATATAACTTCAAGTTAAAGGCCTTTAAAGTGTCCCTGGGTGTGTGTAGTCGAGCGGCCTATGAGCTGCTGTCCATCTAACAGCTGCTCGTTAGCTCTGGATTAACTCAGCCTGTTAAGAGCCATATTATGGAGGATTAATCCAGACCCCACCATGCTACCATAAACACACACACACAGTTCATGCTCCACACCTCCTTGTCTGCTGAAATTATTTCTATTTCATTTCTTTGATCACCCTCTGGAGCTGCAGCTCATTGTCCGGTTCAGGACTTGTTACCGCGAGTCAAACCCGTGATGTTTGTGCCTCAGAAGAGTCACAGTGACCAAGAGGCTGCCAGCTGTGCAGCATCTGGCTGTGCTGAGGCTGGGTGAGATTTAGCTGTCACCCTGTGACATCTGTAAGGCTGTGAGGGTCAAACAGGCTCCAGCTTCAGTACAGAGCTGCTGAATAAGTATATATGTCACTGCAGTCCAAAGTCTCCTCTCCAGAGAAACACTGTACAGTGATCTCTACGTAGATGTGAGCAGGCTGTAAACAAAGGGCTGTAACAGTTTGTTGTGTCTGTGGATCCACTCATTGAAGATCTCTGTCAAACAGTCTGATTGGGATGATTTGTTTCCAAATTGATGTTAATAAGGTCTTTGCACCCGCCTCGTTTCAATTTTCAGACTTTTCCATTTGATAAAAACCAAAATTACAGGTGTGAAGTCTCCCCGGATCAAACTGCACCACAGTTCAGTATGTTGATAGTGTGGAAACTTTTTAAGTTTTTATTTAAAAAAAGAAACAAAATGTGATTTAAGACAGGTGTTTTGGTTATGACGTCCTCCCTATTTATATGAGTGGGGGAAGAGCTGCCCCCGACTGAGACTGTTCCTAGTGGACCAACAGTCCTCATCAGGGTCCATCAGTGGACCAGCAGTCCTCATCAGGGTCCATCAGTGGACCATCAGTCCTCATCAGGGTCCATCGGTGGACCAGCAGTCCTCATCAGGGTCCATCAGTGGACCATCAGTCCTCATCAGGGTCCATCAGTGGACCAGCAGTCCTCATCAGGGTCCATCAGTGGACCAGCAGTCCTCATCAGGGTCCATCAGTGGACCAACAGTCCTCATCAGGGTCCATCGTTGGACCAGCAGTCCTCATCAGGGTCCATCGTTGGACCAGCAGTCCTCATCAGGGTCCATCAGTGGACCAGCAGTCCTCATCAGGGTCCATCAGTGGACCATCAGTCCTCATCAGGGTCCATCGGTGGACCATCAGTCCTCATCAGGGTCCATCGGTGGACCATCAGTCCTCATCAGGGTCCATCGGTGGACCAACAGTCCTCATCAGGGTCCATCGGTGGACCATCAGTCCTCATCAGGGTCCATCGGTGGACCATCAGTCCTCATCAGGGTCCATCGGTGGACCAACAGTCCTCATCAGGGTCCATCGGTGGACCAGCAGTCCTCATCAGGGTCCATCAGTGGACCAGCAGTCCTCATCAGGGTCCATCAGTGGACCAGCAGTCCTCATCAGGGTCCATCAGTGGACCAGCAGTCCTCATCAGGGTCCATCAGTGGACCATCAGTCCTCATCAGGGTCCATCAGTGGACCAACAGTCCTCATCAGGGTCCATCGGTGGACCATCAGTCCTCATCAGGGTCCATCGGTGGACCAGCAGTCCTCATCAGGGTCCATCGGTGGACCAACAGTCCTCATCAGGGTCCATCGGTGGACCAACAGTCCTCATCAGGGTCCATCAGTGGACCAGCAGTCCTCATCAGGGTCCATCAGTGGACCATCAGTCCTCATCAGGGTCCATCAGTGGACCATCAGTCCTCATCAGGGTCCATCGGTGGACCATCAGTCCTCATCAGGGTCCATCAGTGGACCAACAGTCCTCATCAGGGTCCATCAGTGGACCATCAGTCCTCATCAGGGTCCATCGGTGGACCAACAGTCCTCATCAGGGTCCATCAGTGGACCATCAGTCCTCATCAGGGTCCATCAGTGGACCAACAGTCCTCATCAGGGTCCATCAGTGGACCAACAGTCCTCATCAGGGTCCATCAGTGGACCAACAGTCCTCATCAGGGTCCATCAGTGGACTAGTCTCCTGCATGTTTCTGATATGAATGTAATGATGAAATGATATATTTTGGTGGTTTGAGTTGAAGGTGTGAGAAAGAATAGTATCAGTAACATTGTTAACACTGTGCTACATTACAGAGAAATACAAACCGTACTAATGAACCTTCATTAATATAGGCCTATATTTTATCTCCAAGTGCACGTCACACACTGAGCGAGCCGCCTGTTAATGACGCTGTGGGCTAATGGGCATGTAGCTACACAGCAGACAGACTGACAGCTACAGGTTCTGTCCGTTGAGGTGCAGAGGCGTTCCTCAAAACTTCCAAAGGAATTTAAACGTGACAGAGAAACTGTATTTGGGGATTTAATATCAGTGAGCTTCAGTTTCCAGCAACTTTCTGAAGACACTCATAATGTCACTGTAGCTGTGTGTGGCTGTTAGTGCTGGACTGTGAGTTGGACTGTTGCTGTGATGAGGATCATTTCCACAGAAGGAGGTTGATTCTGCATCAAATGTACAAATATTACCTCATTTAGCTGCGTGCAGACAGCACAGGAGCTCTGAGGCGCGTTTGCTTGGCGGCACAGTTAGAGGTGTATTGAGACATGTCCAGCTGCAGCCATGTTCTGTTTGGAGCCTACACAAGACGCCCCTAATAACCACGCCCACCACCATTGTGAATAAATGAGGTCAAACGTAGCAGTGACCCTCTTTATGATTCATTATACACGAACCCACATAGCAGGTGGGTCTGGGCCAGATCCAGCATCAAGCCGGCACTGCTGGCCTACTGCTGGCATGGCAAGTAGTATGTTAACCGGATATGGGCCAGGTCCGGCAATGATGGCAACGTTTATGTGATGGCATGCCATATGTGGGCCGATTGTGGTTGGGTTAATGTGGCCCAGATCTGTACACAGCACATGTGGGCCGATTGTGGTTGGGTTAATGTGGCCCAGATCTGTACACAGCACATGTGGGCCGATTGTGGTTGGGTTTATGTGGCCCAGAGTTATGAGGGTTACTTTCAAAACGTAGTCCATTACACTGAATACATGCCCTAAATGTAATCTGTTATGTATTCCATGAGATTTTTGCTATATTTTGCAAAAAAGTCATACAATTTTGAGAAAATTGTATGAATTACTAAGATGTTAGTCACCTTTTAAGTAATAAGATATATGCCTCACCCTTCTCTTAACCTTAGCTGCCTCCGTTTTAACCTCAGGGCCCTGACACACCAAGCCAACAGCTGGCTGTTGGTCAGTGTCAGGCCATCAGTGAGCGTCTGTTGCCTTAGTTTTTGTGGTGTGTCCTTCACTGTTGGCACAAGTCAGCTCTTGTGAATTCAGCATGTTGAATCAGTGTTTGAGCCAGAGGAGCCTGACTGAGAGAAATCATTTTGATTTGCAGTTCAGCTCAGCGCATGAGGAGAGAAGTGAAAGTGAGGAAAGCAAACAAACGACTAAAGTTAAGAGGGCGTGAGATCTAAACAAGCTTGATATGTTAGGGAAGATTATATTTAGCCATTGAGCCCTGCAGCAGAAATGGTTCCTAACTGTTGGTGTCATTGTCAGATAGCGCACTGTAATTGATTGATCATGTTGTGTTGTTAATGTGCTAACTGGCTAGCATGCTAGCATTTAGAATCTGTCCTGTTGGTCTTCCAGTGGAATACAGACTACCATCGCCTGCTGTATGGAGAGTTATTTCCTCTCAGGCAGGCACTGAACATACGTGCTGGTTGGCTGTAGTCTTTATGGTGTGTTCAAGTGCAGATTTTTAGTCAAGACACAGGTGACTTGAGGGGATGCAACAGTTGGCCTTGTCGCCACTCGTGTCTGGGCCTTAACTCTTTATAGAGGCCAAGGAGCGAAGGGAACTAATCGTGGGTGGCTGATGTTGCTGGTGGGTGAGTCATGTCAGCTGCTCACAGCTACATCTACTCGACCAGTTCCACCTTTGCTACAACAATTACAGTTTCTTTTTGACGTATTGTGAAACTTTAAGCTAAGTTTAGCAGCAAATGCAGAATTGTACAAAACTAGATCTTTGGTGCAGTTGTTTTGGATGATTGAGTAATCAGTTTCAGAAAATGATTTATATCTTGAGCAGTCACGGCTGGTAACACCTCCAGTATAACTTCCAGAGGGTAGAGCTTAAAGAAAGTCATTATTTAATTTTCTTTCATTTGTGATGACTGTAACTTCTCACTCAAACAAATCTCAGTGAAGAGATGTGTTATGAAACTATGGTGTGACATTGCTGTAGTGAATGGAAATCTAACTTCTACACACAGCAGCAAAATGTTGTGTTGTAACCTTAAAACAAGAATCATTTACTGTAGAACCTCATTTTTCATTATTTGCATGTCTGCTGCGTTCCCAGCGGCCTTACTAAGCAGATATTATGATAAAGTGCTTCCTCCATGTTTTGCTGAGCTCTGGACTTTACAGGAAGTTTTGTGGAAACACCCAGAATCCTTCGCCGGTGTGGTGTGAAGGTGCAGCTCGCGGTGCGTTGCAGGGCTCTGTAAATATTTAATCAAGAGAGAAATTAAGTCAGTGCTGACTAAAAGAAATGGGTCGTAGTGAGGAAGTGTGGAGAGCGGGGTGACGCAGGGTTGTTATTGGTCGTGTGCAGAGGAAATGTCTGTTTGATCAATGATCCTGTCTGAGACACTGCTGCAGGAGAACACATCAGTTAGACTGATAAACACAAGCTATAAGGTCCAATAATGCCCTGAAATGAAAGGACTAACAGTCAGCAGTCACACCATCATCATCATCATCATCATCATCATCATCATCATCACGGAGCTCCATGTTCATCACACACCAGAAAGCTATTGAACAGATAGAGACCATCATAATGCCCAGAGAAGACTTCTCCTTACTATTATTAATCACTATATTTAAAGTTGTGTCCTCTGTACGGTGGCCATTTTAGGACATCTCAGGTTCAGCTTAAGGTCAGTCTGACACCGTTATAATTATAGGCTGAATCCAAATGTCCACCCTCTGGACTTGTGGACTGATCCCTTGCGTACTTCAATCATACATACTGTGACCAGTTCACTATCACCACGTGAAGTCTGCGAGGACAGAGAACGAAAGCCCCTGTTAGACAACCTTGAGACTGTTTTACTCGTTGCCATGGAAACGTTCAAGTGAAGAGTGAAGAGTTGGTTCAGTACCCTGCAGATAACAAGATTTAAATCCCATGTATAAATAACATGCATTTTGATATTTCTACATATTTCTGTATCATAATGTTGTTGAATATTATTTTCGGGCCTATGCGATTCAAGTAGAGTTTTGGTTTTTTAGTCGGCTATTGGAAAAAAAACTACCACGTCACATCTGTATTACAATGAATTGTGGCTGATTAAATCAGCGAAGTCTGCTTAAATCCCAACATTTGGAAAAATGTTCCATTTGTCTGACAGCCCATTATCCCCAGACACAAACGTCCACATCCTCTTAATCATGACTGCATGGCTAATCATGTTGTATTATAATGGACCTTCATACTGTGGCTAAGGCATGACCACCCTGCTCTGCCTCTGACTGGCTGATACTTGTTGCCTTAGTTGGTTGGGTTGATTAGGTTCAAGCTAGAGAAGTGCGATTGGTTCGGGTTAGGTGAAAATATCAGGGGATGGCAACTAGAGGCAGAGTAGGGAAACAAAATACCACAGAAGCTACAGCAGGCCGTCAGACCGCACAGATGGAAATTCAGTCTAATGGTGCGTACACACCAAATGCAAAGAACATTTTTGCCTCACGTGCTAGTATGAATACGGCCGCTGGAGTGGTTTTTTGGAGTATTTAGCTACTGGCAAATATTCACAAATAAACAAATATAACAGCTGTGCTTACTATCTGGGGAAGACAGTTAATGGCTAACCTGGTTTGTTGTAAAGTACAACTAATTGCTGGAATCAAGTCAAGTGAACACAGAGGCTTCGTGTTCTGACCCAGCAACACTCTTTATTACCTTTATTACCTTTATTGCCAAGGAGGTTATGTTTACGCCGGTGTTGATCTGTTTGTTTGTCTGTCTGCAAAATAACTCAAAAAGTTATTAACAAATTTTGATGAAATGTTCAGGAAAGGTGGATAATGGGACAAGGAACAGATGATAAAATTTTGGTGGTGATCGGTTGAAGCAAAGTGGATAAAATAATATATAAAGTCTACGGTCTGACAGCCTCAGCAGCAATTAAGACGGTGAAAATAGCGCCATCTGGTGGCCAGAAAGCACGTCTTGTTCTACCTGCTAAATATTGTTGTAATTCTAAAGTTGAAATTAATGTTCTGTGTTGGAAAAAAGAAATTGAAAAATGTAAAAAAAACATATTATATTCTGTGTTGGTACAAAATAAAAAGGAAATAAATACACCACAGTGTCTCCATGGTGACGGCATATATAACCTCATAATGATAGTGATGCAAATAACCTAACTCTGATGCAGAGGGGGAATATCACCTACTTGGCGGAGGTCTCCACTTTCTGAGTGCTTTTCTAGTTATTTATCATTTTGTCCATGATATTGCGTTACCACTTCACTCCCTCTGTTGTTTACTTTCCACAATAAAAGACCAACTTAGATAACTTAAAGCATTTTGCCTAGAGGCAGCTTAACAAATCAGCTTGCAAAGGTCACAAATACATATTTTCATGATGATGTTGAGTCATAGAGCTGTAGGTGCCCACAGACAGCAACAATAAGTTTGTCCTCCATTTGTGATTCAGTAACGTCAATCTTAGAGGGCCGTTTCATAGTCGACGCACGCAACCCGCCATATTTCATACCTGCTTCTTCTGTGAATAAAAAAAGTGGTTAATTTCAAGTACGTCACTTGCAGTATCACCCCCGCTGGCAACACATGGTATTACACGCGTTGCGTTTAAAAAAAATGGACAGCACATTTTGAGACGCAAGCATGCATCATGGCGGCCAATGTGTCTCGATGCGTCTCGATGCGCCCCAGTGTGTTCGCATCTGGGTGCCTTTGCGTCGACTATGAAACGGCCCTTAGCCAGGTCTAAACACTGATGGGCTTTGCAACACAGCGTCACAGAAACCAAACAGATTGCACGATTGCATCACTGGTGTCATTCCTGTCTCTTCACATCTTTGCTTTGAATTTGTTAATTGATTTGTATGTTACTGCACTGCTCAAAGAATTCACCCTGTATTAGGTGTGACCATAAAAATCCTTTTTCCCTTGCTGTCATTATGTAGTGTTCCATGCAGCAGTGATATTGTGATGGTAGTGAGGGCTTAATCCTCTCAGAAGAACAAGCTACTCACTTTTCTTAATGGACAGATGATTGTTTGTCAGATCAAAGGTCTGATGTTCGGAGCAGCCGATTGTTGCTGTTGGAAAGTTACCAGACTTCCTCTCTGACAGCCAGATATACACACAGATGCTCCCAATCAGCCGGGCAAAGAGGGTGTGAAACATTAGAGGCAGGGCCGACCGATTTTAGCTCATGAATCTTTCTAACTGCAGGGAGAGTGTGTATTTCCGGAGCAATGGACGTTTATTTCGGGACAATGGCCTGTCCGACAAATTGGCTTTCGGGACAATTTTTAAGACTATTGGGGTTTCCAAATAACAGGCAGTTGGAACAATGGCTTGGCACCTATTAGTGTAACACTCCATAAAGATTTTAGGATTTATCCTCGTGGAGGTCTTAACCACAATTTTAAGGCGATCTGTCCAACAGTTGTTGATTTGACTGTGGACCAAAGTGTTGGACCGAAGGACAAACAGACACTTCTTCCTTTAATCCTCAGACCTTGACTCAGAATGGGAGCTGCTCCAATCCGTGCAGACCATCTGTGATTTAATGATATGGTGTTTTACTAGTAGCTGTTCTCTCAGAGTGCTGGTGCAGTCCTGAATATAATACAGCAGTAATAAAAAGACTTGAAGCAGAAGTGAAGCTGCGTTTTGCTGCAGAGCTTCTGGCAGAAATTTGATGCTTTCACTGCTTATTTTTTAGTTTATTCCAGCACGTTTACCCTCTGCTGCTGCTGCTGCTGCTGCTGCTGCTGTTGTCAGGTAAACAGAGGGTCAGGTTTCAGTGTAAGCAGCATCCTACTGCTAACACTCAGCAACCTGCGAGCCCTCCGAGGCTGCTGGGAAAATCCCGTCCAGACGGAGATAAAGAGTGGGCAGAGAGCAGCTTGTAAACGTGAACAGAGCTGCTGAGACAAAACGCTCTGAATAATTCAGAGACTCCGGTGCTGCTGCTGCTGCTGAGGGCCAGACTCACTGCAGACGCACTGAAATGACTCTAAATCACAGTTTAACACCTCACACCATCTGTTTTTACTCCCGGTGTAACCTTCCAGTATTTTTACTCAGCAACCAGACCGTTTATTTTTATTTTTGCATCTGTTGTGTTACAACTAGTGTTTTCTGTAAGCAGCAGGCTGGAGGAGACTTCCAACAGAAATGAAATGAATTGCAGTGACAATAATTTGATTCCGCTCTGTCTCTGTCTTTACTGGAAACGTTTTAGTATCTGTAAGACCTACTTATGATTTGAAACTGAAGGAGTTTGTTCTTAGCATTGTGAAATAAATTGGATAAAAAAGGGGAAACTGAATTGTAGCAGCAGAGAAGCATAGCAAAGAAAAGGGAGAAGATTAATAGACTAGAGGAGGAAGGTGGAGGCTGTTTGATGCACGTCTTATTTAAAGAAATCGTTCAACATTTTTGGAAAATACACTCCTTTACTCACTTTATTCCTGAGGGTCAGATGTTCAGATAGAAATGATTGCCTTATCTGTGTTGGTAAATACAGAGCTGGAATCAGGATATGATTAGCCTAGCTTAGCATAAAGACTGGAAGCAGGGGGAAACAGCTAGAAATCTAAAGTATTTCTTATTAAATATAGTTCAGTATTTCTAACATTAAATATTATTACTACAAGAGCTTTAAGAGTGCTGAGGATACACACGGGCATCCTTGAAAATTTTCTGAATCAAGGACTCAGTTCTTGGTAGTAGTCAAAGAATTGTACACATTAGACATCCATGTCATGTAGCCGATGATACTGTGTTGAGTAACGGCCGTCTCTCTGTCTCTGTGTGGACAGATGAGACAAACTAATACATTTGCTTCATGTCTTTTTCAGGTTGGTCGCTTCTTTGGCGAGGTGGACGGGTCTGTGATGGCGTCGCTGATCAAGATGGGAATGTACAGAAAGTATGAGTGACAGACTGGATGTACTTTATAAGACACGTTAAGATATGATGAGAGATATTATGAAGGTGTTTAGACAGCTGATTGATTCTGCTACCAGACGAGCTGTTCAACTGATGTTAATGTGTAAAAAATACATGTGAAGTTGTTTTTGATGATATGTAGGTTTGAATTTACTCAAATGAAAACACTGAACACAGTGTGTGTGTGTGTGTGTGTGTGTGTGTGTGTGTGTGTGTGTGTGATGGATGAAGTCAGACGTTACTGAAGTGAGGCTGTATGTTTGTTTGTTTGCAGAGTGTCGCTGTATGACTACCAGGCCATGTGCAAGAACAGTCATCATCACGCCAGCAGCGCCCGACCTCTGCTTAGTGTGAGTTACTATGAACCAAACAGAACTTCTGTTCGGCTCAGTCACTGTTGCTGTAATGAGCATATAATCACAGTTTTAGAAAGAGGTGCATCAGCTCAGTGGCTTAATGTAACTACAGTAAGTCTACTTACTCAAGTACTGTACTTAAGTACAGTAATTCGGGGAACTTGTACTTCATTTTAGTGTTTCCATTTACTAACACATGATGATCTTTTCGAATATGATGCATTGCTGCAGATAAAACGACCCAACGGTGTATCAAGGAGTTAAGCTGAGCACAATCTCAAACATCTAGAGCAGGAAAATGACACATTAATGACCTGACAAATAAAAATAAGACCATCTTGATCTTCTACTTTTGTCGTGTTTATAGATGAGCTAATTTTCTCACTTTGTGGAAATTAATTTTTATGTCAGTATTTTGCTAACGTGCATTTCTTTATTAACTTGCTGTTTTTTTTCTCCCTCAGCCGTTTTATGGCATCGCAGCGTTAATCAGATGGTTCTTCTCCAACGCTCTGATGTAAGTATCAACAGCTGTTTGTTATTCCATAGTCTATCAGTGGTAGGGTTGGGTACAGAAACTCAGTACTTTTTGTACTTGGTACCGATTCACGTCGGTACTACCGAGTACCGATTCACTTAAAATGAATCGGTGCCAAATTTCGGTACCTGAGGTGGAGGTGGAGCGAGAGCGCATGACTCGCACCTCAGACTCAGAAACAATGGCAACAAAAAAAAAATGTGCAGACAAAAGTTAACGTGCAGCACTGTTCCTAAATGTTCTCAATGAAATGTTGAAACTGAGAAGTTTAGACTTTGGGCCTGAACGACGCATAGTGCGTCCAAATTCACACCTGTTCTTCTCTGTGGATTTTCTCCGCGACTGTGCGTCATAGCGAGAAGCCACGCATATCAACGGAAACAGCAGAACTGTAGCTTTCCTACAAGGCCAAGCACTTGTCTGTAATCCAATGTTTTCACAGCGAAAAAAAAATCGATAAAATAACAATAAAATGATGTATAACAGAGCTTTCATACAGCTCTGCACACACACATTACTCTTGGATGGATTACTCGCAAACGCAGGCTCGCACTGAAATGCCACGCATATCACATGAAAGCACAGGGATACCACACACATCATTGTGCTGTCATCCCATCACGCTATAAATACAGATCAAGTGTCTACAAAATAAAAACCTGACGAATTTCTTTCCATTATACAGATCTTGTTATCAGTCACTTCATATAGTGAGGAATATCATATCTTACTATGTCTTAGGCTTGCGTGTGTTTCTCCCTGTCTATCCACATTTGTAGTCCGGCTTTCAAGATGCAAATATCTCCATATTGTCCAGTTGACACTCCATCAAACTTTGTATGACAAGACCAGCCACTTTACCTTTGCGCACCCAGACAACTGTAGTCTAATTATGCATGCTGACAGGGCCGTAGTCACCATATACATTGAGGGGGACATGTGCCCCCCCCAATGCCCTGGAGGACATCATTGCACTTAGTTGACTATTTTTCTATGATCTTAGATGTAAATATTGCATGTTTCTTTCAGATAAAACACATTTTTGACTTGTGAATGAGTCAATGGAATTTCTTGCAATAATGAAAAAATACTGGCAATCATGTCCGCCTGGCACAAACCACATGTTTTGGACAGCTGTGAAGTGACAGAATGTCCCAGCATCATGGTTCTTATATTGCCAGATTCCAGAGAGTCTCCCCTCTTCATATATGGCAGAATATGTCTTTTTCCAACTTGCTATGGTGAGATACATGTAAAAATGTAAGAATTTAGTCACACAGATTTGTTTTTTTCATTTATTATAAAAATTAATATAAAAAACAGGCACAAAAAGTACCGAAATAAGGTACCGTTTGGTACCGGTACTGAATTCCAGATACCGGTACCGTATCGGTTCAGTTATGAACGGTACCCAACCCTAATCAGTGGACAGTGACAGGAAGTAAAGGTGAGTAATAGTAACAGACACACCTGTGACCATGCAGCTGAAGGATTTGAGACAACAGGATGTTCAATATTCTTTTTCTTTTTTTTAACCTTTAATAATTTACAGTGGCTTTTTCATTAACTTTATTAACATAAGTGAACAGGTGAGATTATTACAGCCAGGTAAAGGCGAAATTCAAAGAAAGGTTTTTTTTTTCTCTGTAATCTTGAAAGTTGCAGATGTTCTGTAACGGACTGCTGTTTGTGTTCATTTAGTCATTATTTCAGTTTATTCAAAACAAACATGAAACAGAAAATGCGTGACAGCCAACTTGTTATGCTGGATGCCATTTTGTTTTTCGGGTTGTCCCTACGTACATACATCTGATACGTATGTGATATCTAGAGAATGCATTCAGGGAATTTTTTCAAGTGTCTTCTTGGACTCAATAAACTGATTAGATTTTGGTGGTCAAAGATCACTGTGATCTTGTGTTCATGTCAGTCTTGTGAACAAGATACCTAAAGAACACCGTGAGGGATTTTTTTTTTTTTAATTTGGCACAGACGTCCACATGGACTTATCAATGAACTGATGAGATTTTGGTGGCAATAGCGCAAAGGTCAAGGTCACTGTGACCTCATTCTTGTGAATGCAGTATCTCAAGAACGCCTCAAGATAATTTTTACTGATTTGGCACAAACGTCCACTTGGTCTAAAAGATAAACTGATAAGATTTTGGTGCTCAAAGGTCAAGATCACTGTGACCTTGTGTCTGTCTCATTCCTGTAGCTGGGATGTCTAAAGAACACTGTGAGGGACTTTTTTTTAACTTTAGCACCGACGTTCACTTGGACTCGATCATGAATTTATTTGATTTTGGTGGTAGAAAGTCAAGGTCACTGTGACCTCACAAAACATGTTTTTGGCCATAACTCAAGTATTCATCCACTAATAATGACAAAATTTGACACAAATGTCTTAAAGGGTAAAATTATGAAGTGATGACATTTTATAACCCAAAGGTCAAAGGTCAGCCTGACTGTGACATCGTAATGTTCCACAAAGACACTTCTTGCTGTTAATTTTCACACAATAATCAACATTTGGAGTAAAGTATCCCGTACAGTTCTCTTGGTGTTATATGTTGTGAATTGTCGCTCAGTTTCATTAGAGGTCCTTGAAAAATCGTGGAGAAGTTTTGAAATTTTGTGAATAGAAATGTGTGGGAACCCTACAGTTGCAGTTGCAACTCAGATACTGAGTTGGTGACCCACATTTTAGGTGTCCACCTTAAAACTGTGCTGATTGTATAGATCATGTGTGTGTGAAGCATCCATGTTTTCACTGACACGGATGTAAACTGTGAGTGTAACTTGACTGGATCGCGGGGGCAAGGCAGTAATTCCAGTGTTAAAGCTGAGTTTGTATCTTTGCATTTCAAACCTTAATCGGATGTGAACTATATCCTGTGGATATTTTTAATATTGATGAGTCAGTGTGCTGGATTTAATGTTTTTTAATATGCATAAATCAAATGTAAAATGAAATCCACCACCTCTGAGAGAGAAATTAAACAAAATGAATGATCTTAAAGATCACTGAGTAGAAAAAGACTTTCACTCACTGATTCCATGGTCACTAAATGTACCTACTGTGTGACATGTATGTAGATACAGAACAGATCACATCTGTGTGTGTGTGTGTGTGTGTGTGTGTGTGTGTGTGTGAACACATAAACACTTTAATATTTGAAATCTGATTTTTGTTGTTAATGATGTGTTTGTGTTTGCTGTCAGGTTCCTGCTGGACTTTAACCTCTGTGGTCTCTGGCACTCGGATTATTTTGTGGACGGTAAGAAGTGAACATGTTAGATATTAAACACAGAAGAACTCTGATGTTTGACTGTAGGATAAGTAGTAATACCACAGTGGAGAAATACATCAGAGTAGAGTAGAACTGTAGCTGATTTAAAGTTGTAAAAGTACAATAATATAATTTATATTATATTATTGGAGTGTAATTATTAATGCATGTATGTGTTCATCACTTTAATATTGCAGCTCGTAAAGGTGAGGCTTAGTTTACTTATGTTATATACTGCCTTGTAGCTTTTAATCTCCCCTATGTTATCTTAATCTATAATATACATCATATTTTAAGTAACAAATGTAGTTAAACAGTAGTAACTACAGCTCATAATGAAAGTTAGTTGGATAAAAACTACTATATTTCCCTCTGAGATGTAGTGGAGTAGAAGTATAAAGTAGCAGAAAATGGAAATACTTAAGTGCCTCAAAGTCAGGCCTCCAGCTGATCCTCAAAAAGTGTCCTTAAAGGCACTGAATCCATTCATCTAAAATATAAGGCCTTAATTGGTTTTAAAAAGTCTTAAAAATGCTCAGACATGGGAAGTAGGATATTATGAATCATTTTTCTTTCAAATTAAGTGGTAAAATCTATTTTTTAAATAACATTTCATGGCGTAGATCATGATAGAGGAACAAACAATACTCGTGTACATTTACATTAATTCACAATAAACTGACAAATGAACAAGCTTTTTTCAAGGTAAACCAAATGGATACTTTATGATGATGTAATGTGTTCATTGTTCATCACGTGTTCCACCGAAGAAAGTTTGGAAGGTTTTCAGCATTTGAAGTTGATCATCTAAATTTTTAACTTGACCAAATAAGTCACTAAATTGTCCCTTGCCACGAGGAAATAATGTCGGTTCATGTTTTTGTTGTTTTGTTTTGTTTTGTTTTGTTTGTGCTTTTCTTCAAATTTGGTTGTTGTAAACTTGTCTTACATTTCATTCAGAGTGCCGTTGTATAAAGTCTTAAAAAGTCTTAAATCTAACTGGCCTTATGCTGAAGGAATTTTGTTCAAAACTGTAGTTAAATACGGTTCTTGAGTAAATTTACTTAGTTACTTTCTCACCAATGATAACACAACAACAGCTCAGAACAAAGAGCAAAACTTTAAGGTGTTGTGTTTGTTTTTCGTCATCTCATCGCTGTTTTATTTCTCATTTACAACATTCTGTTGCACAATGGCGGCCTCATCTTCATCCTCATCTTCACCATCATCATCATTATCACTGTCATCATCACCCGGGTGTGTGGTCCATCTTCATCCATTCAGGCAAAGCTGGCTATCATACAAGTGAGTACGTCGTGTGTGTTGATACAGACGGTACAGAAAGATGATGAGAAGACTTCTGTCGTCCTTTAGTCAGTGGACGAGTTTTTATTAGAATTAGGAGGAGTTTGTTTCAGGTTCAGTTCTCACAGTGTGTGTGTGTGTGTGTGTGTGTGTGTGTGTGTGTGTGTGTGTGTGTGTGTGTGTGCGCGCGCGCGCGTGTGTGTGTGTGCGTGTGTGTGCGTCTCAGGTCATAAGCAGAAGAAGGTGGAGGCTCTGCAGCCCTGCGACACAGCGTATCCCGGCTTCATGTACGACTCGTCTGTCAGAGAAGCTAACAGCCTCATCAAGTGTGGACGCTGCCAGAAGTAAGAGTCACACACACACACACACACACACACACTCTTGTACCTCTGTCTTTGTGAGGATCAGCCAAAATGTCCTCACTTTGCAAAACTGTCCTCACTCTGTTGCTAAAATACATTATTTGGTCCTCACTGTGTAGCATGTACAAGTACAGATACAAGCACATACACTCAGTAGTGGAAGAAGTACTCAGATCCTTTACTTAAGTAAAAGTACTAATACTACACTGTGAAAACACTCCACTATTAGTAAAAGTCCTGCATTCAAAGCCTTACTTAAAGGAACAGTCTGTGGTGGTGAGGAGTGCAGACTGCAACCAGCTGGAACTTCTCCTGGTTAAAGTTCTTTCACGTCACAAATCAGTGTTTATCTGATGCTGTTTGGCTCATCAGAAACAGGCCGATCCAGATCCAGATGTTCAGGAGGTTTTTATTGGGAGCCCAATTATCTGCAGAGGTCACTTCCCCTCTAAACAGGTGTGGTGATTTAAGCTCCAATGCTGCCAATTGCAAATGGGCTGTTACCTACAGAGGCTAATGTGAAAATGTAAATGGCCCCTATCTAGAGTCAGTGTCTGGTTTGTCCATTCTGGGCTACTGTAGAAAAATGGCGGTGCACCATGGTGATCTCCGTGGACGAGGACCTGCTCCCTGTGTAGATGTAAACAACTTATTCTACAGTATCGAAAACACAGTGCTTCTTATTTTCAGGTGATTATACACTAAAGAAAACAAAGGTATTATATTGTATTCCATTTCTGCCAATATGTTGCTCGAAATCCAACACACTGGACCTTTAAGGAAACATAAGTACAGAACAGTAAAATGTTCCATGTCAGCATTTTCCTGTTCTATCTGATAATGTTGGATTAATCTTACGGCTGCATTAATGTGTCTGTTGCAGTTTACTCATTTAAACTCTGTTAGGTAGTTAAATCCACAGCAAGGCATCATATATACATTTCATTCAAGCCTTAACATGAACCTAATTCTCACCTCAACTGCAACAAGAAGTGAGCATCAGATAAAATGCCCTCACTTTCCAAAAATATCGTTAAAGTCTAACACTGAACATATGTTACATAAACCCACTCATCCTGCTCACCTCTTACTGTTTTAAACCCAACTCCTACCTGCGCACAGACGTCAACAAACAGCCTCTCTGCTAAGAACAAAAATACTCCCACGGCTCCATCTTGTGGTCAAACACGGGAACCTTCTAGAAGTGTATCAAGGTTATTGTCTTTACTCACAAAAATAAATATTAAAAAAACTGCAAATTCACCCTGAAACTGAATTTAGATTAAAGTCGTTTTGGATAGTAAAGAGTCTACGTGCAGTCAGCTGTCCAACAGAGTTCAGGGTCACTTTACAGGATTTAAAAACATTTGTCTACTGCTGCAGAGAGAGAACAGTGAGATTAGTCATTTTGCATTCAAATATAAAAATGATGATGATGTGGTATTTGCTGACTTCTGTACCAAACATGTTCCCTCCCCTCTGGAATACGACCTGTAGGGGGAACCTCTCTAGCTGTAAGGTGTTTTACCACATCATCATCATACACTATAACTTTTTTAAGATCTTAATCATGACACACTATGACTGCTTTTTTTTCTATGACAAACTATACTATGAGCTCTCTAGCGCCACAGTGCTTTATTTATAGTGGTACATTGTGACATGTTTTTCTTTCATCAAAGAAGTCTACGTTTGATATTATATATATTGCACTTTGCCTATTTCTATTAATTGTGCATCCCTAACTCTGGACCACATTAAGCTATACATAGTGTGTTGTTTTTCAACACTGAACAAACCACATAGAGTACCATGTTATAGTTGACACTGTGCATATCAAAGTTATGAACTCTTACATTTGTCATTTCTACATACACCTTGCTGCAGTTTGCTTTTTTTTTTACATATGTTCTTTATGAACATATTTTACGTTCAATAGGTGGAGGAACAAAGAATAAAATAAAACATCAGTACACAGAACAAAAAAAGACAAATATGAGGTCATGAGATGTTTATAATGTCATAAATGAGTTCCCATTTTTTCACAGTCTTGTATATGGAGCTGATACCAGAGGCCTGAACCACAGAGTCAGTTCAGCTTAGCCAGGATATCTTCTCATTATCTGGCCTGACTAACCCGTCACATTAGCTGTCTGGATAACCGGTGCTACAAAGCTGGTTATCAACGAGTTCAGTCAACTCTGGGTTTTCCTATCAGCCACGAGTGTATCATGTGGAAGAGGCGGGGCTGTTAATTACGAGCGACATCATCACAGCCATGGATGAAGTAGGCTGCTTAATATGAGATGAGGTGAAACAGAACCAAGAGTGTCTGGGACTCACAGACAGTCAAATGTCAGTGGCGTGGGATGTACTCTGTCATCTGGAAACATTGAAAACACTCTCCAAATATTCACCATCATCCGAGACGTAAATGACGTGCAGGTGTCACTGAGCTCTGTGTGACGTTAGCAGAGTGTGTTCTGCTGTTTAAGGTGATGATGATGAAACTCCTCTGAATATGTCACAGAAACACTTTAAAGTAACACCGCACTGTTTCTGCTGCTGGAGTAAAGAGCAGTTAATGACTGATGACGTCTGTCTGACTGACATGTTGCATTTATAATAACAGGAGCTGATTAACAGTGTGTGGATTATTTTACTGATAAAATATGATCTGTTTTATCCCAGTTCTCATCACACAGGTGTCTCATGTTATTCTGAGCTGCTGTGACAGAATCAGAGTGTCAAATATCAACACTGTCACTGCGATTAAAATAAACTTTGCAGAAGTTAAATTACAGTTGAAATCATGTGTTGAGTGTTGTTGTCTCTGAGTTTGTTGGAAGCTCTGTATTAAAACCAGAGGAAACAGAGCCCTGAAACAATCAGACAATATAACAATATTCAGGCTCCTCTTTTTTACCTGTCAGACTGTCGTCCATGGATACTTATTTCTTCAGTGACCTGATTGCTCAGAGGTCGGGGTGGTGACAGGCTGTTCAGCATCAGTTAGCACGGTGATTTATCCCAGTAAAAACAGAACCAGCTTCGTAGTACTGAAAACCCAGCGTTAACCCTGAAGTTAGCTCGCTAACTCTAAATCCTGCTCCGTAGTACAGACCTCTCAACAGGTCCAGTGTCTAAAGCCACGATGTTGTGATGCTGGTGTGAAGTCAGGATCAATTTAACCTCTCTTTGTAGCTCGAATCGATTCACCACTTCTGCCAATACTTCTAATGAGAAATTCACCCATTGCCTCACCATCTGTAATATTTCCCTCTCTTTATAAACACAAGCAAGCAGTGACTGTAGTGGAATATCCAGTGGAGATAACTCCATAGGCTTCTGTTTAGCAACATAAGATGGGTCACACCTGTATACAGGTGGTCACAGCTGAGCTGATACATAATCCAATTTAGTCTAAAGTCTAATCAGAGAGATGATCAGCTCTTTATTGACGACTACAGCATGAAGGTGAGACTCGCGTTCAAACTGAGCTGTAAAATATATTAACATGAACATTTTGTTTTATGGTGGAATTTCCCTTCAAATTATGAACTCAAACAATTGATTGAAGGTTTAATTAATTGTCTCTTTAATGTGCTCTGCTGATGTCTGTTACTTGTTATTTATGACACCTGATGATCACTGATTGATTGATTGATTGGCGGCTCCCTGTCGTTTGTGTTTCAGGATGTTCGTGGTGCAGCAGATTCCTGACAGTAACCTGGTTCTGGTTGTGACTCAGGCCGACTGTGACTGTTCCCGTCAGTATGGACCCATCCCGCTGGACCCCAGAGAGATCAAATATATCCTTCACTTACTGATGGTTAATAGAGGCAGCAGTGCCCCCTGCTGGAGACACACTATCTTAGTCACTGCTGCAGGGACGGCCCCTCACCACAATGTCTGTCCAGTCAGTTAGTTGTCAGTTGACAGTTCTCTCAGACAAATTTCTTGTGTTTAAATAAAACTTTTTTTCAATTTAAGGAAATAAAAAGTTGTTCTATAGAGAGTAGTTCTATAAAGTCTGGTTCTAGAAAAAAAACTAATTCAGGTGCTGAAATTCAGGTATGGTATCATACCTAGTACTTAAAATGTTTAAATGATGCTGAACCCCCATGAGTGGTGTATTTTCCTTAATGGCAGTGAACATAACGCTACAGTGAAGTGCAACAGGATGAAGTCCCAGAAGGTGCGGCGGCGTCCAGAGTCCTGCCACGCCTACCACCCGAAGGTGAGTCTTCACAACATAGTTTTTATGACTTGTTATGATATAACATTTTTATGACAAACTATACTATGACTTTGTTTTTAATTTTTATTACATACTATGCTATGACTTTTTTCACTTTTTAAGACGTTATACTATAACTTTTTGGACATGCTATACTATGACTTTTTTTTCATGATTTCTGACGACATGCTATACTATGACTACTACATTTACTAATAATAATAAAATACTAAATCGCTGTACATTGATAAGAAATAAAGAAACACATACTTATACATATTTTTATATAGAAATATGTATTTCTACATAATGCAGAAATACACCTGCAGCCAATAATAATACAAAAGTATCTGTATTGTTATTAATTCTGATGTTAAAATACTTACAACAGGAAGATGCAAAGGACTGCGGCGGCGCGGCGGCCATCTCCCTGTCGCTCTCTGTCTTCTCAGCCTCTCTGCTCGTCTCATCTCTCCTCCACCATTGTACGTAAAGAAGGGACCAGCCAACCAATCAGGGCCCTCCAAGGGAGACGGCAGGAAAGTAAAGGAAAAAACGTGGAGCAGGTAGCCAAAGGACATTTTTTACTCACCACAGGAGACAATGGGACTTCTCAGATTCTTTTCTTCTTCCTGCTGTTCAGAAGAGTTTCTGCTCTCTCTGCAGTGGACACTAAGGACTATTTCCATTTTTTTAAGACTTACGTCTCCTTCCTGAACTTTAAAGTGAACGAGGAACAAAGAGTCCTCACTCTGCTGGAACAGACTCTGATGGACAGATGTAAGCAGTGCAGCTTGTGTGGAGAAGTTTTGCCATTAAACTCAAAGAATGTAGCATCTTTGTAGCTTTTGATACAGAAATATTGTAAATAAATTAGAGTTTTACATTCAAATGATTTACAATTTTAAAAAAAGAGAGACAAAAAAGCAGGACTAAACACACTCAGCTCTTTGAGGGGTCAAAGGTCAACAGGAAATACAGTGGCCAAATATTAAGCAGTGTCATACAGATTATTTACCTGCAGGTAACATGACTGCAGCAGCTTTTCTTTAAACCTGAGTTAGTCGTGTCATAGTCAGAACTTATCTGTTGCATCAGGTGTTGAGTTTATCCTCAAATTAAGTGCAGCACTGTAAAAACATTTACACTTGCTTGGTTCCAGAGACTTTTAGTTGCAGGTAGGCTACAAGAAACAGCAGTCACATGTTCCCGTCTAAAGAAACCCAAAGTGTTTCCTGGAGTGGCGCTCAGTGACTCTTCCTCTTTTTTTCTCCCCAAGGAATCAGAAAATTGCTCATTATTTTGGTAATTTCAAGATCAAAAGAAGTCTTTTGTTTGTTCTGACCTGGTGCACAATTCTTGCTGGTTGTGTTTCAGAAACTGAACTCACCAGTGAAGCTGAAGGCAGAGTGTCTGTGTGTGTGTCTGTGTGTGTGTGTAGTGCTTCAACTCATTACGTCCAACTCTTCCCAAACAAACTGTTTTCTACTTGGAAATGAGAGATGATGTTGAGAGAAGCTTCAGGTGAATATTTTCTGACATGTTACCAATCACAGATTATAAACCTATCTGTCAGCAGGTTGTTGGTGTAACGTTGAACTAAATGTGGTGATGAAACATGAGTTTCTGTTGTCTGACTGAGCACATCCTTTTGGTCACAGACAGTAAAACCACTGCAGCTCAGCAAAAACAACATTTGCCAGGGTTATTCTTAGGGTTGAGCTTACGGTATGAGATTTTTACGGTATGAGAAAATATCGTGATTTCATGGTGTCACAGAATTATAATTATTACTATCAGCCAGAATGACCCTTAAAGGAATTAAAATGGACGGTTATTTTTGGTTAAACAAACATTTTATAACTATATTTGACACTTGAGAGTTTGTGTACAAAATCTCCATTTTAAAAAATAACTAAAATAAAATTGAGATTTTCTGTCCAGGTGCTTTTTTCCCCTGAATATTGTCGAGAAGCAAATGTAAACGGTACGATAACTGTCAATTATAACATGACGGTATACCTTGAAACCAGTAAACTGTTGCAACCCTAGGTGTTATATAGAGAAGCAAAGAACAGTCGTGCTTGCGAAATTGGTTTTACTTTTTACTGTTATCTCAGGTTCACAAATTAATTAATTAGTTTCTCGTGATATCGGGTTAATACATGTTATTTCCTGAGAAAACAAATGGCCGATTTCTCAAGATAGCGAAATAATTTATCACGAGAAAACTGCTTTTGTTTAAGCTCACACAGCAGTTATGCTACGCTCAAGTGAGCCGTCGTTACCTTTAATCACACTGATCAATGATTTAGTCATCTTGAGAAATCTGCCTTTTGCTTTCTCAAGAATCGACACAACTAAACACGTACTCATGAGAAAACAAGCTGTGAAATCTCGATAACAAAATAATGACCCTGTGTTCCCAAGATGACAAAAGATTTCCATTATTGTGGCCATTCTGATTATTAATGTTGTTGCTGTCGAACTCTGTTGGAAAGATTTTAGGAAATACGACTCCACTTAAAAAAGCTTAAACAAACTGAGACACGTGAGGCTCTGAATGAAGATAAATCATTTCAAATGCTCGTCTCAGAGTCTTACTCACAGTAAACTACAGAATTAGCACGTGGCTAACTGCTAACTCCCAAACAACACATTAATCTGCAGAAATAAAAAGCGGTTATCATTTTGCCTGTTTTAACAGAGTTGTGTTTCTACATCAAAGGCAGTTATAATGAAAATCCCAGCTCTTACATTTGAAAACTCAAATTCAGATTCTGATATAAAGAGCTCGTTTTATGTTTCCTGACGTTACATGACGTGGTGTTTTACTTCAGCAAATTACTGTCAAACAGAACACGTTTATGTTTCTGTCATAACGTGTGTGTACACTTCAGCAGTTTAAATACACAGTCCATGTACAGGAGGGTTCCACTGACTCGTCTGTTCGAGGCCAAATTTTGTTTTTTAGCTTTAATATTTTTAATTTAGTCTCCAAACTCTCCGAGGCAGCGTTCACAGACTCACAGAGACTGAAGTTGGTTCAGATTTAGCAGCATTTTAACATGAAGTATCTCCACTGTCAGTCGAGCCCTCCTGCTGTTAACACGTTCACATTCTGCCTGCAGTCACAGCGAGGACGCCACCTGCTGGACACCAGCAGCAACAACAACAAAAACAATGTGATGTTAAGAAAAAAAATCCCACATAGAAACTGTGATTGATCACTTGTGTCTTTGTTTGGGCCGTTACTTTTATTTCAGCCAACGATTTCTAGGACAGGGAAGTTTAGATGGAAGCAGCGCCTGAATTATTAATATCATGCAGACTTTGGAATGTGTGATTTTATTATTGAGGTTTCTGGACGTCCTGACGAGTCTAAATCAGATCAGATTTAATTATTTATTACTGATCAATTTTAATTTTAAATCTGCAACAACTTTGATAAGAAATGAACGATTTAAAGGTCCAGTGTGAAGGATTTAGGGCGATATATCAGCATGAATGGGACAAAATATAAGAACATTTTTCTTTCAAACCTGGAGCGATGTCACTTTTCTTGTGCTGCTTTCAGACGTCTTTCACAAGAATTTAAACTTTTGAAACCTCAGAAAATTGGTGCAATTTTTTTTTTTTTTTCAAAACCATGGGGAAAATAGCAATGAGCAACTTGGTAGGAAATGTCCTCCAAATTGCAAAAAATAATAGATTTAGAAAATTGTTTAAAGAAAAAGGGAAAAACCATATTTATAATTATTATTATTACATTTTAAAATGATGTTACAGAATTATTTTACTTTTTAAGCACTTTCCTTTTTTTAAAAACTAATTTACTTGTTTTTGAGAAACTGTTTTATTCAGTGTCTTCACTGGTTAAAATTAGCTGCTCTGTTTGTTTTGGAGAGAAGAGATCTCTGTGGATAATTCAGCTTCTGGTAAAAACAACTCTTGAACAATGAACACTGAAGGAATTCTAACTGGGAGTTTCAGCTGGTTTCAATCCTCACCATTAGATGCCACTAAATCCCCTGAAATCTGGCACACTGCTCCTTTAAGTCTTTATTTCAAAGTTGACATTTTAAACGTGAGGGTTTGCTGCTTGTCTTTGTCTTACTTTATAGTTAATTTGATAGTTTAAGGTTTGGAAATGTTGGTTGGACAAAACAAGACATTTGATAAAGTCACTTTTGTCTCGGGGATGTTGTTACAGGCTTTTTTCCACCGTTTTCTCAAACGCTGTTTTCAAACGATTCATTGAGCAGAAATCTACAGATTAATTGGCGACATCGTTAGCTGCAGCCCCTAATAACATGTTTGCATAAACTGTGGATGAAAATAATGAAAGCAGAGTTTAGTGTGCAGCTGCATTTAATGTGGGAGCAGCGTGTCATACTCAATCAGATGAGCTGTTATAGCCACATTTTAATCACAGACCTTTTGTTTTACTCATTTTCACTGTTTTACATCAACATTAAATAACTTACATTCTGTTACACAGGTGTTGTTTTACATTTTGATGAAGTTGTTTCGGCAACTAAAGACACAGTAGCTCAGTGTCACGTGTGAGGACATGTTGATGTATTTTATATTTTATTCAAGGAGATACACTGAGCTGTAATAAAGGGAATTTGTCACCAAACAACAGAATGTCTCTCATGTGTTTACAGTAGTGTCTGAATGGTTAGCGTCTTTTGGCTCTTACTAATGTTAATAAAGATTCATTTAATTGGTTTTACTCTCTTCAGGGGAGCTGCTGATTAAAAACACTAAAAGGTTAAATGAGGCCTCAGTTTGTGAAACTGTGTTGAGGTGGAAAAGATAAATGAAGCCGGAAGTCATGAAGACATGACTTTTTGTTTCAGTGTCTGAACCGGAGGTGAATCAGCAGAAATACTCAAATATTAATATCTGATATTATTAATGTGTCCCATCAGCCAGTGGGGCTGCTGGTGATGTAGCAGCTTCCTGTCGAGTCGTTATCACACAAAATCCATACAATCATCTTTTTACAGCATCGAGTTGTTTGTATAAAACAAACTCAGTAAAGCTGAACAGTAGAGGTGCGGAAATATTTTATCGATACACAATATATATTATTGATTTTTACAAAACACATTTTAATACAACTTTTGGTACTAGAATAATAAAATCAGTTGCTTTTTCAGTCCACTAGATGGTGCTGATGTTTTTGTCCTGGTGAGGTCAGCAGAGGTCTCAGACAGGAAGTTCACCAGAGAAAGAAATCAGAAATTTATCACCGGCGTTTAAATCAAACGTCTGGACTTGTTTTGGATTTTTTAAGGCAGAAGGAAAGGAGGACTTGGATGTGACACATGTCATTTGCAAGCAAGAATAAAATACTACTGAGATGAGGGCTCACCTCACGCCACCATCCAGAGCTACCGTTCGCCGCTATGGCCAAGCTAACGCTAAACCTGCTCTGCGGAAAAATCAGCCAACACTGGACACGCTTAGCTCAACACAACCATCAACTGTGAGAGAGTGAAGAAAATAACACGTCCATCACCTACTTCCTGTGTAAAGATGTGTGTCCATACAGCAATGTTGAGAACCAAGGCTTTTGTTACATGTTAAAAACACGTGAACACAGGTATGTGACTCCACCCCCACGTTTTTCACCAATACAGCCGTACCTCTCTGTCTCTCTACAGAGACGTGACGCATAGAGCTGAGGAATCGTGACTCACTAAAGTCGCAGCGGAGCAAACACAGCAGACCTGCTGCACAACAATGTAACAGACAACACTTCTAACATGGCTGCTGCCATTCAGTTAGCGGGACACCTGCATGTGAGGTCTGTCACATACCTGCTTAATCTGGCCTCTCAGAGGGCGTTAAATCTGCCCACAGTTCAGTCTGTCAGGTGACTGCAGTATTTCTGACAGGTGTTATGACAGTGTTGGTCGGTCGTCTGCTCTGTGTCACATTGAGCTGCTACAAAAATGATTAAAGTTCATGAGCAGACTGAAAAATTTTACCTCATCAAATAAAGTTAAGTGTTTCTTTGGGAGAAAAAAAAATTGCAGTTGGAAAAAATTGCAATATATCAGAATTTATTGTATCGCAACACTCAGCATGTCGCAATAATATCGTATCGTGGGTCCTCTGGAGATTCCCCACCTCTACTGCACAGGGTGAAACGTGTCAGTGCTGCCAGTTAATCAAAGAAAACTTCATTGAAATGTAAAAATGGCAGGAAACAAAAATAACTTCACATCAATTCTCAAAAATATTTCAACCAGTAAAAATGTTTTAAATTTAGCTGCAGGAAAAGTTCTTCAAGCCGTCGGGGAGCGAAACTCCCTTTTTATACAATAAATAAAAAGAAAAGTCAGTGTGTTCACACGCTGTAAATGTGCCTCATTCACACTCTGCTGGGGAATATTTCAAACTGTCAGTTTGATCAGTGTTAAGGCAGTTTGGAGCAACTTCCTGTCCGAACGGTGAAAACACAAACTGATGGCAGCCTCAGTGAAACTACAGTCCACATGTAGGTTGTGCGGAGCCTGGTGGATCTCGGGAGGAACATTTCTGACCATCACTCCCTCAGATTAGTAATTCATACGCTTTAATGACTTCGTTTGTGTCCTTGAAATAATACTTTGTGCTCTTGAATAATGTATTTGCCTCCTTTTGTTCAGAAACAGAAAAGATCCAGAAAATTTTAACAGACAAAACTGAAATATATCCACGTCTGTGCAAAATTAAAATCTAAATCAGTGCAGTCTATGGTGAGAGTTGAGACGACAGACTGGATGAAACTGAATCTGCCGTGATGGATTCAGTCATTTAAGTGTCTTAATCATTAACCTGAGGGAAATAAAGTCAACTGACGGCATGCATCACTAATCTGTGGGAATCATTTTTCCTCCCAGAGTCTGTGAAACTGAGGCAGCGTCGAGTTGGTTGTTGGGTTTTTTTTGCAGCTGGGATGTGAAGCGTTTGTTTGTCTTATCTGAGTCTCGCGGCTCTACACGGCCTGCTGTCTGTCCTGAGTCGGGCTCGTCTCCTCCGCCTCCCCTCCTCTCTCCTGGTTCCAGTCTTTGAGCCCCTCTGGCAGACTCGTGTCCTCCTCAAAGCTTCCTGTCCCCTCCACAAACTCCTCGTACGTAGACTTCTCCTCGAAAGGCCGCGGGCCCAGCAGCTCCAACATGTCCGCCTTGTCCAGGACCTCCTTATCCAGGAGACGCTTCCCCACCTGAGGGAGAAACCAGGGATGAATGCCAAAACATATGACTGTATCTACCCCCTCCTTTCCTGGGAAAAATACCTGCAGCATTCAGGAATTGTTTTCTATGTTTTTTTTCATGTCCAGTGAAGTGAAGCAGCTGCTGTGGTTTTTAGACAAGAAAAAGCAGAAGTGCCAGTGAGGGTGAGCATCATTTATCAAATGTTATTGTTTACGCTGTTCAGTTGGAAAACTGTCTGTTTGGTTTTAATACAAATATTATTTCTTAAAATATAATATATTACATTTCAATATATTTAAGAGAACTTTTTGATTTAAATATTTTCTTTTTCTGAAATTTTTCATCTTTTTAAATTATGTTTTGATAATCTTTTTTAATGTTTTTTTTAAAGCACTTGTAAAATTATATCTGATGATTTATTGTTATTAATTTTACAAAATACTTTTATTATTATTATTATTATTATTATTAATTTACAATAATATAATAACTCAATTACCATCAATGTTTTTTAATTTATTTGCATTTAACAATTTTATTATTTATTTGTTTATATTTACTTAAACTTTTATTTGTAATATATTTTATTATTATCGTTATCATCCCTTTTTCCCATTTATTGTAAATTCTGTTTTAATTTATTCATTTATTTCCATCAAGAGAAACCATGTAACAAGTTGAAAAACAAAATGATGCAGCTGGAAAATTAGGAACATCATAATTTTCCATAGAACTAAACTCAAGTTTCATTATCAGTTATTGTTGACAATAATTTATTAGTTTTTTTAAGGCCCTTGTGTTTTCAATAATTAAATGGTACATGCAGGTTTAGACTCAGTGATGCTGCAGCAGCACCAGGAGATCTGAACCTCTGCACAGTAACCAGCACACGATCCATCAGAGTCTCACCATCTCCACCAGCTCCTTCTTTTCCTCGATGAGCGCCAGCGTTCTCTCGTACGCTCGCTCCACCAGCTCCCTGACCTCCTCGTCGATGAGCTCTGCCGTGGCCTCGCTGTACGGCTTCTCCATGACCATCTCACCCTGCCGAGGCAGGTCGAACGACACCTGTCCCACCTTCTCACTCATCCCAAACTGCACCACCTGGAGGGGAGTCGGGGAGGAGAAGCAGCTGACAGGGTGGGGAAACACTTTGAATACAACAGACCTGTCAGGTGTGTGTGTTGTTTACCTGAGCGTAGGCGGACTGCGTGACCTTCTTCAGGTCGTCCTGAGCTCCGGTGGTGATCTTGCCAAAGAAGACCTGCTCGGCCACGCGGCCTCCGAGCATCATACACATCCTGTCGAACAGCTGCTCTCTGCTGTACAGGTACTGCTCTCTGGGCAGGTACTGGGCGTAACCCAGACCCTTCCCCCGCGGGATGATCGACACCTGGACGCACAGCAAATGTGTTATTAAAAAAGTTATTTTATAGTCATATAGCATATTTTCTTAAAATGTTATAATATGTTAAAATGATTTTTAAATGTATATATTTGTTTTAAATATTTTTTTAATATATTTTTTTAATTATTTCTAAAGGCCTTTCAAAACAATTTTTTAAATAATTTCCTTAAAAGATTATTTGTATTATTATCTTTAATGATTTATAATAATAATTTTACAAAGTTTTTTTATTATTATTTTTACTAGCATTATTAAAACTTCAAATAGTTGTTTTTGGGTCTTAATGACACACTGACCCATGTCGAGTTTTAAATCGCTCTCTAAATATTTTTGTCACTAAGAGAAACACAGAAGCTGTGAGCTATGAACACAGACGGTGTAAAGACATCAGACGTACCTTCAGCAGCGGGTCAGCGTGCTGCAGGAACCAGCCCACGATGGCGTGACCCGCTTCGTGATAGGCTACAGTCTTCTTCTCTGTGGGCTGCAGGACCTGAGTCTTCTTCTCCAGACCTGAAAACACACGACTTATAAACTGACGTCTGACGGCGACAAAAACAAACTGGATGATGACTGTTGATGTTTTACTGCTCTTGTTTATGTTATTTACATTAAAGGAAATCAAATAAGTGTTTATGATGCAGAGTGAAATAAAAACAGGAACATGTCAAATAAAAGTTGATGAAAAAAGAGAGAGGATTGTGAGTTGGGTCAGTTTGTGACATCACACTGACCTCCGATGACCCGGTCGATGGCCTGTTCAAAGTGTTTGGCGTTGACGAACTCGTTCAGATGTCGAGCAGCGATCAGTGCCGCCTCGTTGCAGACATTAGCGATGTCAGCTCCTGATGAAACACACACATCCACAAACTTTGAGACTAGTCTGCTAACTATAGCCACAGACATGCTAACAAGAGTTAGCAAATGATTTTAGACAAGCGCAGAGTCTGTGCTCTTCACACAGCATAATCTACCTATTAATTATTTCTAATTTCATTTACTTGTGAATCTAAATATTGAAGTTTTTAATATTAAATTATTTTATTTTACTTTAATTCTCAAACTGCAAAAGCTTACTTCTAAAATCTGTTTCCTTCACATCACTTACTTGAACTCTGAACATGTAACTCCTGTATCTTTGCTGTATATTGAAAAGCACATTGAATTGCCCTGGTGTATAAAATGTGCAACAGAAATAAAACTGCCTTGCCTACAATATAAAACCTTTAAAAAAAAATATATATATATATTTAAGTGCTGTATTGTTTGAGTGCTAGTAGTGGTGAAATGCTGATTTCCTCTGAATATCTTACACCATTTTTTTTTTTTAATAAACCAATCTAAAGGTTGTCAGCACTTTTTGACTAACCTAATTTGGTTTGAAAGTGTGTCTAACTAACAGAGGTCTACTTTCCATAACATTTCCTTCAAATTTTTCATCTCTCTTGTGTCAGTTTATTTAGGTCATTCGGCGTTAACTGAGCATCCAGATGTTCGAACAAACTGACTGACTCCACCATCATGTTTTCATGTCTCTGACAGCTGTAATGAAAACACTAAACTGTGACAGACGATGTTTCTGTGACGTACCAGTGAATCCTGGCGTGGCAGCGGCCATCTTCCTGGCCAGAACGTCTTTGTCCATGTTGGGGTCCAGTTTGATTGGTCGCAGGTGGACTTTAAAGATGGACGCTCTGCCCTTGATGTCGGGAGGACCTGAGGGGAGACGAGAGAAAAGAAAAACCCTCAGTCTAAAGACACTAAACATTTAAAACCTAAACTTTGCTTCAGTTACACAATCAGTGAATTAACATGGAAGGAAACAAAATGATAAGACAAGATGTTTATTGGGAGTAATAAATGATCAGATCTTGGTTCAACACATTATGCACAATATTGCATAACTAATAACTAATAAATAAAGGATGAAAAGATCAACACTGGACGTGTAAACTGAGAATAAAGAACAATGATGATAAATGGACTAAACCAGCCTGGTTACGTTTAAGATGAGAAAATACAAAAATAGTGAAAATATATCATTTATGTAAGAAGTAGATATTTTAATGTACCAGTAGATATGTGATGACGATTGTGTTGTCTCAGCGGCACAAAGAATCAGCTTCATTTTGTTTTCTATTGTCCTTTTTATTGGAAAATGCGCAATACTTTAAACATTGATTGATAAACATTTATGATTCAAAAAAGTAGTGAATTATTTTTAATTTTCTTTATAAATTATTTTTTAAAAATGATAATAACTAGAGGAAGAGTAAGAGGAATAAGAATACTACCAATAATATTAAAATATGATCTATTTAGCCAGTTAAGTCTGGGATGATAAGACAACAAAAACCTCAATTTCAGGATAAACTTTACTCATGTAGCAGTTTGTTTTTAATTTTTTAATAATTATTTTATATATATAATAATTATTTTATATATATATATATGTTATATATATATATATATAACATATATATATATATATATATATATATATATATATATATATATATATATATATATATATATATATAATATATATAATATATAATATATATATAATATATATATAATATATATATATATATATAGATATATAATATATATATATATAAATAATATATATATATACGTTTTTAATTAAAAATTTTTGCACATGGCAACAAAAACATTGTGGTCCAGGCTGCGCCAACCAGCCAGCGCCAGACCAGCGAACGCAAGCGTGCACACATGAACGCGGTGCCCAGAGAGGCAGTTAGAGCTACAGGCTACAATGAGGCTAAAAGGCGAGCTAGCTCCGTTGTGTTTGATAACACTGTTGAAGGTAAACAGAAGTGAAGTGTTGTTGCCATGTGCGGAGCCTGGGCTGCCTACAGAGACCAGACTTTCCACAGCATATTCAGAGGACATGTAGCTAGAGGATCGTGAGGAGATGTTTGCTGTGTGTGACAAAAACTTTTCAGGAAGACTTAGAGAGCCTTTAACTAAGTAACTGAGAAAGTCTTCAGTAGATCAACAGATAATTCTTAGGTGGAAATAAAACAAACTCTTTGCCCTGAGGACCCCTTCTCCACCCCTGCCCCAAAGCCCCAAAGGAAGTGATGTCTCATTCAGCTTCACCAGAAGCACCAATCAGCTCTCAGCGTTGAACTCTACCTATGTAGATCTGTCTGTCGAAGCGTCCCGGTCTCATCAGAGCAGGATCCAGGATGTCGGGTCTGTTGGTTCCAGCCAGGACCACCACGTTAGTCGCCGTGTTGAAACCTGCAACAATATAAAAAACATGCAGTTATTAATAAAACACTGTTTCAAATCCAAACCTGAAGACTGGGCTCATCTTCATCGTACCGTCCATCTCCACCAGCAGCTGGTTCAACGTGTTCTCCTGTTCACTCTGACCACCAAAGTTCCCCCCTCCCCTCTTCCTCCCCACAGCGTCGATCTCATCGATGAAGAGGATGCAGGGGGCGTTCTTCCTCGCCATGGAGAACATGTCCCTCACCTGTGGAGGAGGAAACTCAGTTAATCATGGTGTTGTCACTGCAACATCAGATTATCAGAGTGAACAAACATGACGGCTGTTTCTCCTCATTCATCCACCCAGAGTAGTTCATGCTTCGTCTTACGTCTCTAACACTGAATCCAGAGAGATATCTGTGAGATTGAGACACGAAATATTGAAATGTCAGATAATGTTTGGCAAAACATGTGGAAGACATACATCTGCCTCTACACAGACACAGAGGAAACTCTCTTGGAAAAATCTGATATCGCAGTTCCACAGACATCATAACTGTTGAGGAGAGTCTGGGTCAGAGGTCGCCTGAACCAAATGTTTTTGTTACTGACTGAAAAAAAAAAAAAAGGACGACCACCCATCATTTTTAAACATTACAAATAGTGAGAGCAATGTACTGAAACTTAATGGAAATGGAATTTTTGCAGTTCACATAATTCAGTTAAAATCACTGAAGATGGACGAAGTGTCTCCACATCCCTCCACTGTACAGAAGTCCAGCTAATATATCCTGGATATGGCCACTGCCTTCTTACTCTGGTGATGTCATTTGGACATTTGGAGTCTGAGCTCCATGGTATCAAGTTTCCTGCCCATACACCTGTTTCATCAATCGCGAACAGCGCCACTGAATGTGAACCCACTGATTGGCTCACACAGCTGTCAATCATGTTGTAGAATTCTCGTTTTATAGCATTTAATAACTAATTAAAACCATCTTTGGGAAACATGTATTTGACATTCACTTAAAGTTTTTAGTTTGGCCCATTCATTAACACTGAGAGGGTGGGCTTTATGACCTGCACTGCAGCCAGCCACCAGGGGGCGATCGAGATGTTTCGGCTTCACCTTTGAGGAGCTGTCACGTCGTCCATCTTTATAAATAGCCTATAGTTGAAATTCATTCTTCTTTTTTAAGCCTCTGAATATCCAATCATCAAAACAAAAAAGCTTTTGTTATTAGTTATTATATTGACATTTAAGGATTTTTAAAAAATAAACTGAAAGATTATGACAGCGTTTTTATGACCTGTCTCTCAAAATGATGGAAAATAAGAAAGTCTAACTCAGCCTCTGGTCTGGATCATTTCATGTTGATTGCTAACTTTTTTTTAAGTCAGAAAATAACTGTTTGAGGAAACTGTGTGTAAAGTGCTCCAAAAATACTGATATATAAATATCCTTGAGAGTTCGGTGGTACTTTCTATCTGTAATATCTCTGAAGATGATGTAAGTGACAGATGTTTGGGTAAAATAATGCTCGTAGCAAGTAAAACAAAAAATGATTGCAAGGAACTTGGGGAAGGAAGCTCAGGTAGGGGAGGACCAATGGCTAAAAAACTGTTGAAAAAAATCATCTTAATGGTAAATCTGAAACGAATCTTGAGACTCTGAGGGGAACACATGGAAGAAAAATGGGAACCATTGGCATTACTCAAGACCAACTACTAAAATATGTTGGAAAATGATGGAGGAAACAACTTTTGTTTAGTTTTACTGTTTTTTTGGTTTAATGTTTCACATCACTTCAGTAAAGATCTGAGCGGGGTCCTGTGGTCTGACAGATATCTGATCTGGTTTCCTTTACTCACCCTGGCGGGACCGACGCCCACAAACATCTCCAGGAACTCGGAGCCGTTGACGGTGATGAAGGGGACGTTGGCCTCTCCGGCTGTGGCTTTAGCCAGCAGAGTCTTCCCTGTCCCAGGAGGTCCGGACAGCACAGCACCCTGGGAAAAAAAACTTCTTTTAAGTCTTCATTTGTCACAAAGCTACAGACACCGGCACTCTGACTGAAGCTAGTTATTTTTTTTACAATGGATCACAGAGCAAGTAAAAATCTCAGCAGCCTCATTCTTTATTTTAGACTTCAATTTTCACACTCAATTTCCTCCTAAACTCACCCACAGCAGTTTTACATTGAATGCTAAAATCCCTGCCTCTGTCAGGACCTGCTGTCGCTCCCTGGAGCCCTGCGTGTGTCCATGTGTTTTCTGTTACCTTTGGGATCTTGGCCCCGAGGTCCTGGTACTGCTGTGGGTTCTTCAGGAAGTTGACGAACTCCAAGATCTCCAGCTTGGCCTCTTCGCAGCCAGCCACATCCTTGAACTTCACCTCAATGTTGTCCTTCATCATCTTCGCCGTGGACTCGCTCATACTGAAGGGCCCGCCCCTCCCACCGCCGGGGCCTCCTCCCATTGGTCCTCGCCGCAGGGTGAAGAGCAGGAAGCCAATCAGCAGCAGGGTGGGTATCATGCTCATCAGGAAGGAGCTGTGGAAACAGAGGGGGAACAATGGAACCCACTGGTTTCCATAACGTGCATCAATGAGAGTACAGGTGTTGACGTGTTAAGCTCACCCGTCACTCTCTGTGCTGTAGATGACAGCAAGTCTGTGTGACGGCTCCAGGCCGAGCTCCGTGTGCGCCGCCTCCAGATTCCTCTCAAACGTGTCGACGCTGCCGATGTTGAACCAGACATAGCTCTGCAGGTCACATAAGATTTCATGATGTCTCATAAGACTGTGTGTTATTTAAAAAATGAGTGGGCACAATAAGATGTTGTGTCTTCCTGCAACTTTTCAGTCTGTGAAAAATCTGTGACTTAAGCCTGATTTATGGTCCTGCGTTAAATCAACGACGTACCCTACGACGAGCTACGTCGTAGGGTACGTGGCTACGCAGAAGGCTCGCCGTAGCCCCCGGCGTAGCCTGACATGCACCTCCCCAGAAATGTAACTACACGTCAAGGTGACACAGACCCAGCGCAGACCGAGAGGGCTGTGATTGGTTTGCTTGGTAGCAACGCATTTCCGATTCCGTATTTCCAGATTGCACCATCCCCGCCATCTTTAAACATCTTCTGTTGCGATGTAAATGTTGCAGTATTAAGGCCCATTTATGCTCAACGTTCAATACGGATATGGATGGAGCCATCTGTCCGTGCTCCACGTTCATTTCTCTGTGACCGGAAAAGCTGGAAGCTAAACAAAGAATCAACTAGAGACGACGATAACCATTCAGGAAAGGAACGCAGCCTCCTACAGCTCTGGCGGTGAATTGCACCGCCACAAAATGGAGTGACAGAGAAGTTCAAAGGGTTCATGACGGCGTCACGGCAACGACGTAGGTACGTCGTAGGTACGCCGCAGGACCATAAATCAGGCTTTGTTGTTACCGTTTTATTTTGTTAGGAGTATTTGACTTTTTGGGTCATTATTGACAAAGACTAAATCATTTTTAATTTTCCGCACCGTTGCATGTCATTTAGGTCTCAACTCAAACACATAAGGAGTAAACAGAAACATCACAGTAGTATGACACGATGAGCACATGTTGGTCTCATTTAATTTTAACATTACATATTATATTTTTGGCAAAATGCAGCACATGTTCACACATTCATTCAGAATGTCATGACAATATTTTTTGGCTTCATATAAATTAGAAAGTTTCAGTTAGGTATAGTTGTGTCATGACTCTTTGCTGCGTGGCTTCTATGTTTTTGTGTCATATCAGAGTTATACCTGTATTTTTTAACATTTTTAACTATCTCCATTATGAATGTTGTATTTTACTTGTGTCTTATTGCTGCTCTGCACGTCTGCATGCATCAAGAAGTGTCTACATTCAGAAATGTTCAGCAGTGTTTTGTTTCTTCATGTTGTTTGCTTGCATGACTAAACATACCCATTAGTAGATATCAGCCTTCCCACAATTTCTCCAATAAATTTTCAAAACTTTTCCACAACCTCTACGTTATATTTTAGTCCATTTCCATGCCTTTTTTTAGTAGTAGTTTAAAATGGGCAGGCCTATATCATGACACAACCATTCACTACTGAACATGTACTTAGCAGGCACTTGTGGATAAACAAACTGTTAGCACTTAATAACTTCACTTCACTAGTTGCACGTGCCAATAGACCACACCAGCACATGCGAATACTTTGCAAAACTCAGAAAACCTCATTGGGGATTTTTTATAAATGCACTTTAAACAATAGCCAAAACAATGTATATTCAATTTTTTCCCAAAGCATTCTGTTCATTCCAAACCATCCCCAGGCCTGGAAAACTGTTTTTCTAATCTTACTTTACTTACTTAACTTTTACAGGAATTTCCTGATGGTGGAGACCCTGAGATATTGTTGATATATTACTGTAGTGCTGTTCCCTGTAGCTCTGGGTTCAATGTGCCTCGCCAAAGGGCTACATGATTAACGTACAATGAAATGAAATGAGGTTAACATGTCGGCTTCCATATCAGATTATTTCTTCTCACCGCATCAGGGTCGGCTCCCGGCACCAGGATGACTCTGACATACTGTTTGTTGACGACCTCTAAGCGCTCCACCTGAACAGAAAAACACACGTACATAATATGATTCATGTTTACAGTCTTTTTCACTTACTTTTTTTTTACTTTTCACTTATTGAAAAGTTCAAATGACATCGTTTGAACTCTAAATCATGTCAAGTTCTCAGTACATCCCAGTATAAATGTTCCAGTATAAAGTTCCTCCTCACCATTCCCCTGGCCACGTAGCGGTGGATGAAGTCCTTCCAGCTGATCTCTCTGCCGTTGTCTCTGAAGTATAAATACAGCAGAACTGAACTGACTCCAGCCACAGTGACCGCCAAGTACCTGAAGTCCTTCTCGTCCCAGGGGAAGTCACCCTGAGGACCAGCAGAGACACACAGGAGCATGTTACACAGCAGTGATAACACAGTGGACATTTACTGGACCAACATCTGCAAGCAACTGGTAATCATAAGAGAGATTGGGAAATGGGTGGAGCAGCCGGAGGAGTAGAAATGGATGAACAAATATTTAAAACAAAAGACTTTATATTGCGTACATAATGGAGTGCTGCAGGGAGCGTAGTTATTCATAGGCCCACACAGAAATTAAAATCGCTCTGGTTCCCTCATCAAAATTCCAGTGCGATTTTTATGTTGGATTTTGGATTATTGCAGAAAAGAAGCTCCATGGTAAACAACCTTTAATGATACATTCATGTTTTGTTCAAAAAGATCATGTTTACAAATGAACATCACTGTTAGGATTATTGAAGCGTAATGCACTCACCATGAGTAAACAGCTAACGTTACAATCAAACTGCACCACGATCACGCATGAACTGAACGTCACCGCCACAACGAGGGTGTAGAGCCGTGTAAGGCGTGGTGACGTTGTGTAAACTCATTTAGCTGATTCATTATATGTCAAAGAACAAACCACCAAAGCCTCTTAAGCTTCTGTTAACCACACACCTCATTTCAGGCATCTAACCGAAAACCCATTAAACCCATTTTAGGACTGATTCCTGCATCAAATGTTAAAATATATGTAACTGCACTGGAATTCACTGCAAAATTGTGAATTATAATTTCAACGTGATGCCATTTTCATTTTGGAAGAGTAGCAGCTAAGCCTATTGCAGCTACATGAGATGTTTCGCCCCGCCTGACCTGGCTGACGCACTATCCACGGTTGATGTCACAGCTTCCTTGAGTTCGGACAACAAACTGCAGGTTCCAGTTGCCAAACACTCATTGTGTTTATTCACACCACCAAACACACATTGAATAAATGTCCATTTCTTTATCTTTCATTGAAACTGAACGCACAGCCTTCAGCACATTGCACACTGGCCTGTGCCACAGTGGTCAAAACCCTTTGGCTCTTCCGGGCTGAAACACTTGACAGCAACAATGTTGTTCCTGCCTTTATGCACCAACACTCACAATATCCATACAGCGCCATCCAGTGTACGTACACACTAAGTACAATTCATGTCTGCTGAGTGAAACAAGATATTTGGCTCTTACAGGAAGTCTGACAAACCTTTTGCATTCGGCTCCACCAGTCTTTTCCTCCTCTCTTCCCTCCACCTGATGATCTTCCTCCTCCTCCTGCTCCACCCTTTCCATCTGAAATAAAAGAGTGTTAGATTATACACCTGTCAGAAAAAAAACAGCATTTGTTCCAGTATAAGTTTTAATACCCAGATCTGCTTTAGCAAAACTAGAGTGTACCAAGATTTTGTTTCTGATTCTGTTGTTTCATACCATGTTTCAACCCTGTCACACTAAGGCCTGAACCTGCAGCCAAAATATCAGTTCAGAATCAACAGACTGTAACATCGAGCAGCGCCAGGACAAACACACACAAAAAAAAGCTCTTATTTGATAAGCTCACATCTGTCCTACAACACCAGACTGGCTTATTTGCCAAATTAAATGTCACAGAAGTTCACGTGGCTTAGGGTTTAAGTTTTAATTCCAGTGTGTCTCGAGTTGTTTCTGCTGCTGTCTCAAATTAATTGTGTGACTGAACTTGCTGACCTGACTGAAAAATGTTTTTAATATTGGTCAATGAAGGTAAAAATCAATTCAAATTTTACATTAGAGGTTGAAAAAGTAAATTTGATGGAAAAGCTAAAATAACGAATATTCTATTTAAAATGTGTGTTGTTTGTGGGCTACAATGCTTTCCTTAGGACATAATAATAATAACAATGTTTATAATAATAATAATAATAATGTTAATTTGTATACCACCTTTAAAACAAAGCTACAAAGTGCTTTACAACTGCAAAAATGAAAACAAAATCCCACAAAATAAATGCATAATAACAGAACATTAAAGTAAGAATAAACCAAAATAAAGTATACAATAAGATAATAAAATAAGAGAACTGACGACTGGACGTACACGGCAGGGAATTAATTGAGTAAAGGTGCATTTTAAAAATGAGGAGAAAGACGCTGCAAACTGAAGGGTTGGTATTTTGTATCACGCGATCTCCTAATCGTCGTTGTAGCTGTCATTTGTCCATATGCAGCCTGTTTTTTGTTTACATGGATGTCTGCCCGATGAAGATCTTGTAGGTTGAGATGCTGCATCAATAAAAACATAAGAGCTTGCAAATTTTAGCATGCAGAAGAATTTTTCTTTGCAGCTTTTTGTCCTGCACCTGAACCCAGCCGGGGCTGAATGACAATAATATCCACCTTTTGTCCTTCAGACACGCAGCAGCTCTCACCTTTGGGTTCAGTGGAGTACAGTCGTCGCTGAACCGACTGGAATCTGCGACAGGACAGGAAGTTTGTTGGAGTCCGACAATAGCTCTGAAAAAAACACCACAGAATCACTGTTAGTGCATCAAATACACACCAACACCAACCTGAGAGTGGCTTTAAGGCCACACCTTCTAACAGGTAAAACAAACAAACACTGAAGGTCACATTTCTTTGAAAATCCTGGCAGTGAAATCTGAGTTGTCGTAAACACTCTGAGCTGTGGAATCATTCAATCTGATCCTGTCAGCATGACTTTGACACTGACACTGATACAGTGCATAACCAAAAGTAAGTGGACAACCTTATATTATGTTTCCTTTAATTCCAACAAAGGGACAGCTTAACGCTCCAGCATACTGAATCTGCAAGAACTAATGACTATGTTCATTCTCATTCAATTTAATTTATTTGCATGAATAACTGATTAATGGTTTTGTCTGCAAATTGTCCGAAAATATTGAAAACATTCCTGTGGTGACGTCTTCAAACATCTTATTTTGTCTGGACCACGGTTCAAAAGTAGTTTTAAAATTGACTTAAAGCATTAACATATTATCAAAACAGTTGCTTGTTAGTTTTCTGCAGGTCGACTAATTGCTGTACAGCACACTGTGATATTTTAGTGTGTCAACAATTTGTGTTTGTCCCTTTCCTGTTTCAACAAGACAATACCCCTGCACACAAAGCCAGCTCCAAGAAGAAACTGTTGTCTCAGTTTGGTGAGGAAGAACTTGACTGGTCTGCAGAGTCTAAACCTCAACCCCATCCAGCACCTTCAAATACGAGAAGTCTTTCCAGAAGAGTGGAGGCTGTTTTATCAGACCTGTGATATTCAACTGTTACATACAGCAGCGTGCTGACACATACTTTCAGCTATGTGGCTCATTACAATAATCACTACTACCTTCAATGTACATGTGGGTATGTGGCTACTGTATAAAGATTAACTTGAATAAAAAAGTGAGCCTATTAAGACACAAAATATTTAATCATAGTCCACATTAGAGCTTGGTAAGAAAGGAAGGAAAGGCTGACAACAATTGAAACTGCTGTAAGATTTAAAACCAGACAGTTGTTAGCAAGGTTGGAAATGAACACCAGCCCAAATGCTGGTAAAATAAGCAGGTGGTGGCTGCTAGAGTCGTTTAATACAACAGCCAAAAAAAGTTATTTATTAATGCAATCTAGGTTATCTGTTGAGTGCCTGGCAGATCTTGGAATTAAACAGTCACAGTGGCAGGTGGACAAACAAAGGCAGTATTCAACCCTGCTTTTGGGAAACCAAACACATTTTATTAATGAGCTATTTTTAAACGGTATAATGATTGACTATGTTGTTTACTATTTCAAGCTAATCTATCTGTCAACACTAGTGTCGAAGAAGACTGCTTTGGTATCATACCCAAAGTAAAACACATAAATAACGTTAAAGGTACAAATTTACTTTAAAGTCATTTAACGGGCCTCAATTTCTGCTGCTGTTAGCTAGATTACTTCAGGTGCTAGTAAGTTGTTAGCTTTATTTATGAGAAGAGCCTTGTGAATAACTTTTGCAGATACTTTAGTGGGATATTTAAAATGTACAGAATGCATTAGGTTACAGGACAAATCTTACCACATCCTTAAAATATGACCTTTTGTCTGTAATTCCCAGAGTCTGCTAGCTAACGTTAACTGTGTACGAGCACAGAATAAAATCACATTTTTCTTACAATACAAGGTATTTGCTAAAGTGAAATATGGCCGAACTACAAAATAGAATATAATCTGACAGAAAACGTTTTAAATTAAGTTTTGGATGGTATGCTGTCTTTATAATACGTAAACAACCCCTGAACTGCGTGACTTTGCGATGGGATTTGGCACGTATGCTAGCTAACGTTAGCTAGAGATCCGCTGCTCGAGACAAAACACATTTTAGTGTAACATTACAGCTAATTTCCAAACAGGGTGGAGAGGGAATGTTGGTGCTTAACTCACTAACGGACTCGCACATTTCTTAGACAACAGTCACTCCAGAAATCCTCCACCTTCACTTACCGAGGCAGCGGAGCTTCGGAATCCGGCTGTGAGGAGCCGTCCTGCCGTCACCGCTGAGAGCCGCGCCCGGGCTCCTCCAGCCCGGCAGAGAGGCAGGGCGGCCGCCGAGAGAAGCCTCAGCAACTGAGACATCCTCCCTGTGCCGCGGGCCCAACCTTTCAGTCCAAAACACGAAGCTTTTCGTTCAAACTCCGCTCGTGAACTTCATCGTGTTGCACCAACAAGTGTTATTGAATAAGAGTAACAGCGTGAAATGTCAACGGGAGGATGATGTAAAGGCCCGAAAGACTTTCTCTGCGAATACCTGCCGGAAATTGTTCTGAAAAGAAATAGATTACTTAATTATATTGTTGTCTTGGTCATAAAATGGTCACTCTAGTAAAAAAACAAAATATTCCTCAAATTGACTGCACATAAATAGATTTAATAGTTAACTGATTTTATGATAACTGTATTACATTCAGGCATCAGAAAGGCCAACACTGGGTCCTCACAGAACACCTTCTCTCTGATTGGCTGAGACAGAAAGGCACTTTCTCCTGCTGTGCGCAAATTCAGCTTCACCTAAGTGTTAGCGAAGCACTGATGTGACTCGGCTACATGTCAGAAATTACATAGTTTCACAGTTATGGAAGGTATTGAAATATTTTAAATACATGTTACTATTTGTGAGTAGAAAACACACAAAGTGTTGATGAAACAAAACAAGTAAAAGTTAATAGAAACAGGACAATGATATTGCAGCGAAATTATTTTTGTTTAAAGGTATGTTTTGTAACATTTTTCAGTAGAGCCTGCAGCTAACGGTTATTCTCACTGCTGATTAATCATCCGTTTATTTAACTAATCTGTTAATAATAGTGAGAATCATCCATGACGATTCAGTTTCAGAGTTTATGGTAGGGTCTTCAAATTGCTTGTTTTCTGATGCACAGCCCAAAATCTACATTGATTTTTAATGAACTATCATGTAAGACAAAGAAAAGCAGCACATGTCTTCAGAGGATGCTGCAGACAGAACAAGTTTGGCATTTCTGCTTCAAAAATTCTTGAAATGGTTGATCGATTATTAAAATACATTGTAAGAAAGCTAACTCAACTAATAATTTCAGTTGTATTTTCAGTTGTTTCATACTGTTTGATACAGATGACAGATTCTATAAAACTTTAAATATTAGTGTAAGTGAGAAATGAAAAACAGTCACAGGTTTGCATTCATGTAAAATAAATTTTTTCCTTTTCCAAAGATGTAAGGTTTGTAGAAAGAAATAATATGCAACATAAAAAACAGATATGTTAAATATGCATTTAATAAGTAACTCTAAAACAACTTAATGTCCTCTTAAGTGGACCAAAGTGAAGTGTTAAAGGAATATTTCACAAAATAACATTTGTAAATCAACTGATGTATATTTACAAAAATGTAGAATTATGCCAAAGACAAAAAAAAAAATAGACTGCATAGATTCATGTAAATAAATCTCCTCTGTCTCTGTCTCTCTTTCAGTCTGTCTGTCTGTCTGTCTGTCTGTCTGATTGCAGAGTGCTGATGCTGCAGCTGGTCGTCCTCAGAGCTCTCAGCTTCCTCTGTAGGTGCTGTAGGAGAACCGACTCATCAGCAGAGGCAGATGGAATCTCTGCTCAGGGTCAGTGATGGTAAACACAACCTGGAAACAAACACACACACACACACACACACACACACACACACACACACACACATAATTAATACAAACTGATAGCGACAACGTTTATTACAAATCACATTATCTTTGCTTTGGTTAGTGTGATAAATGATGAGCTCTCATCTCTCTGTGGTGTCACAATCGTCGAGTAAAAGTCAGTGTTGTTTTTATCATTTATCAAAGTACACACTACTGTTGTCTAAATTGATGACAACAAACATGTCTAAGTGTTAATCCTGATGATTGTCCATTTTGTCTGATTTGGCGACACCCTGTGGTGATCACTGCACATCCAAAGTGTTTTCATCAGCCTGAGGACTCCTCCTAACCGTGCTGACATTTGCAGAAAGCTTCAGGAGCCATCTGCTCTGGTCGGCTATATCATTGGCCCTTCTTAAAGTGAAACTTTATATTTGTGAGCCATCTGTGGAGATTTACATCTTCAGTAAGACAAAGAGTCTTTTTATAGGATCTGTCGGCAATGATTTTTCAGTTAAGGATAAAACAAAAACAACCTATAACTTTAAAAACAACTTCCTTTCAGCAGCTATTCTTCCATTAGTGCTTTAAAAACAGAATCAAACAGCTTGCTGAAACCATATATAAATCTGGTGTTTATTCATAGCATAATTCAGCAGTGAAGTATTTTTTTAATAATATGCATCAAAATTCAAATGTTGCAGTTAAACTGCCTGCAAGTATTCAAATATGATCATTTAAGGATTAGGACTACAAATGAAATCACAGGTTTTGTTGACAGCACGCCCACAAACACCAGCTGAATAATGTAAAACATGTTGTGCTTCTAAGTGATCTCCTGATACAGGTCAGAACAGCTCACCTCTACATATGGGTAAAAGGATGTCTGACCCAGATTGTCCCAGTATGAACCCGTCTCAAAGCGCAGCTTGTACATGCCGGGGCTGAAAGCTTCTCGGCTGATGAGTCCCGAGCAGCGTCCGTCTTCGTTTGTTGTCCTAAAAATCATTAAACTGCTGAGTTGTAAAGTTCACAAAAGCTCAAAGGACTCTGTTTTAGACTTTAATCTCCACTCTCCTAAAATCTCTCTTAGTAACAAAGAAAAACTCTTCCTTGCCTCCTTCAGGTTCTTCATATTCTCTGACAAAGATTTCATTTTAATTTTGAATGTTCAAAATATAAATTCAGTATATCTCCCTCATGTTTTGTCACAATTGGCCCCTGTGGTGTCTAGAATATTCAATATGACTGAAATCTAAACACAACTATCCTCATCCTGGTGTCAGAGTCAGTCCCGGCCTGTGGACCTCCAACCACAGTGCATCCATCAAGACACATCATGTCTGTCAGAGGGGTAATTTGATGTGTAGCAAGTGCTGTGCAAATGGAAACCAACATGCTCTTCCAGTTCCTGTAATCACCTGATTCATGCTGTGATATTGCATTGAAGTGAGTGGGAAACCCCCCAAACTTCTCTCTAGACAAAGTCAACAAGTTTTATGTTTAAATGATAACTTGAAATAAATAAAGAAAGGTTTAATGCTCATTTACAAATTCAGAGATTCTGATGTTTTGCTTCCTGAAGTTTCAACAGTGACGTATTTTACCCGACACTCAGCATGTTCCAGATCATCAGTTTGGAGTCGAGCTGGTGCAAGCTGAGGGCCATTCTGGCTGCCGGGACGCCGTCTCCTGTGTTCAGCACATGAGTGGTCAGAGGGCTGGGCTCTGCTGCCGTCATGATCTGCTGGACAGGTGTGGACAGGTGAGCTTTACCTTTTACAGTCTCAACGAACGACACAATGGCCAGAATGGGCTTCTGATTCTGGGGGCACAATCCCTGCAGGACACAAAGCGATGTCTCAGAAAAACCCCCCGCTGCTTTTCCTGCCACTATCCCAGGGCCCCAGGAAGCGCACTGGGCTTTGAAGCCAAGTTTTCATAGTGGCAGAACAGTGGAATTACAACTCTCGAGTCTGTGGTGATGCCGTTGGGCCCAAAAAGACTTTTTCCTATAGACTTACATTGGGAAAGAGACATCACAGCCCCTGTAAAATGACCTGTTCCATTATCAGGATTTAATCAGTTTGGTCCGATAACACTGGGACCATCTTGAAGAGGCACATAATTAAATCATTTTATTCCTGTTCAAGTTTGCGGAGCGCTAAACTGTGAGTAGTCCCTGCTCTATCGGCCCACTGATGTGGAAGCAACTCCAAGTTATTTCATACCTGGGCGGAAACAGCTTTTTTGGCTTCATCACCACAATGCAACTTTCACAGTAATGAACGGTGTCCTGCCGTTAACACTGTATCCAGGTCTCTTAATGCATTCATGCACTATGAAGCAGTGTCTCAGTATAAAAACATTTCTCGTGGCACTTTACCTGCTGCTGGAAAAACAGCCACAAGTCACTAAAAAAACACCTGCGTTCGGGGGCTACGAAGCCGCAGGAAAAAACAGCAGTGACTTATTAAAAAACAACCACGTTTTGTTGTTTGTTGATCTTGAGCAGTGGTCTGCAGCTTGGCAGGCATCTAGCCTAGGTGACACGCCATCCACCATCCCCCCTATCTCATAATGTCAAAGTCAGCTTATATACTATGTCACTATAGTAACGTTAACATGACACATAGGAAACGTGCAAATGTAATGTATTTGTGGTTTGCAGAAGCCAAAGCAACAATGCCAACAGTTTCTTCTGGTGTCTGGGCTGGCATTACACCACAGAACAGTTAATGACAATTGAGTATCAACATATTTTATGTCATGAATTTCATGGGGATGTGCCCTCAATGCCACCATGACAAGTGCTGCCAGACGTAAGAGGAGTGAGGTGACGGCTAATCATTAGTTTCAGTTAACCTTCCTATTGTGTTCAGGTTAAAACTACGTTTAAAACATGCTGTGGTGCTCCCTAACACTTGGAAACACACTGTGATGTGTAAAATTAGTGCAGTTTCCCTTTAAGCTAATCCCATAATCATGAAAATTCAAACTATACAAGCAGCAGCTGGAAGTTTGATTCAGTTGGTTGCTTCTTGTGTGAAGCAGGTTTTTTATTGAGCGCAAACAAACAAGTTCCTGCTGCATCTCAGTCAGTGTGGACTGCAGGATACACATTATCTACAGAGCCTATCGACATCCTCACGCTATAAACATACGGTCTGTGATTAATTATAACTTACCCCATAAACAGAAAAGCATCAAACAAAATTAAATTAAATTGAGGTATTTCATTACACATATTTGAATCTTGTTGTAAAAATCTGTTCAATCCATTTCACTGATTTTTTTTAACAATCAGTGGTGGAGCAGCAGATTAAAGCTCTGTGCTTCTCAGTCAAACTATAGTCCAAGGTACTTTGACTCTCATCCCGTGTTTCTCCCCAAATCTCATGATCTCAGGGATTAGAGTTGTCAAGCTGTCCTGTGAATGTCAGTTTGACATGTTGGGATATTTTATTTTCTAGAACACAGAGCAGCATAGATCTTTTATAGTAAAAATGTAAACAAATTCATGACCCTCGTGCACATCAAAAGGCCACAAGAGGCGTCCCAGCCCAAAGACTGAGAAACTGAGCTGCTCACTCTGCAGGAAAAGTACAGCAAATAGGAAGAAGACATGGAAAAAGAAAAAGATCAGAGCATAAATGTTGATCCTGACTGATTAAATATGGACCAAACACACACACAGTGTTCCTAAAATGAAAATGCACTAACGTGGAAAGTGGACACGCTAGTTTGTTGTAAGAGAAGTCTTACCTCTGTGTGAGCACACCTCTCTGCTGCAGCCTGTTCATTCAGTTCCCAAAACTCATCCAACCAGTTGTTCTGTCACTGTGCACGCCCACTGCTCAGAGCCACTCACCCAGCATGCACTGCACAAACAGACATGGTGTCAAAGGTTGTCCTGGCTCTAATGAATCAATAACACGAGCTGAGAGCTTTGCTTCAGTCAACAACATGTGATCCAGTGTTTGACTGTGATTAAACTCTTCATACATGATAAGGCTCTACTGATTTAATTAAAACTCCCACAATATAATATTATGCACAGCTTGAATGGAAAGTTACTCTTCTTTAATTATAGTGCAGTCATGTGATTTAGTGGCATCTAGTGGTGAGGTTGCAGATTGCAATAAAATGAATCTTCTCCTTTGTGCCTAGCATGTATGAGAGCTACAGAGGAGGAGAGGTCTGTGGATGATTCAGCTCCTGGTAAAAAATCTCCTGAACATCTGGATCTTAAGTTATCAGAGAAGAAAGATGAGCATATATTAGCAGGTACTAGACAGTCGTTGTCAACATGCCAAACAGCGTCGAAGAAACATTGATTTGTAACGTGAAACTGTCTTATTCAGCGTTTTACTGGTTTAAATGATGTGATCCATTTGTTTTGGAGATGAGGAGACCTCTGTGGATAATTCAGTTCCTGGTAAAAACCTTCTGAACAACTACTGAGGGAATTCTGAGCAGGAGCTTTAGTTGATTTCAATCTAAAAATAAATAAATCCTATGAATCCTACACATTGTTCCTTTAAAGGAGCAGTGTGTATGATTTAAAGAGATGACAGATTGCAACCAGCTCAAACTTCTCCCATGTGCCAAACATGAACTCCCGGTTAGAATTCATTCAGGGTCCATGGTCCAAGATATTTTAACAAGTAAATGAATAATCTGCAGAGGTCTCCTGCTCTTCAGAACAAACAGACCAGGTGATCACCTGGAGCTGAATTATCCTCAGAAGTCTCTTCCTCCAAAACAAAATAGCCAGATGACTAAAACTGGTAAAAGAAAACTGAATAAAGCAGTTTATGCTAGAAAAATTGTGTCTTTCTGGCGCTGATCATTGCAGATGGGCCGCTAACTATGGTGGCTGACAGGAAAACGAAATTACCCTATCTAGAGTCAGTGCTGGTTTGTTCATTCTAGGCTACTGTATAGACAAAATGGCTGACTCATGTAGATATGACTCCCCCTCCGTATGTAGATATAATTGGCATTATATTCCATTTCTACAAATATATCCACCCAAATGTTACACACTATACCTTTAATTGTTGCTGTTCAATATTTTATGTGTTTCTTCAAACATTTATGAAACTTCAGAATATTATTTGTTTGTTTATTCTCCGTATTTCCTCATATATTTAAGATATATGTTAATCACAAGGCATTCCATCTTTAAAGGGGCTGTCTGAAAATGTGAACCTGTTATTAAAGCATTCAACTATTTCTGGTTTACACAGATTTTAAGCATAATAGAGACCTATTTGTAATAAAAAACAGAAGCAAACAGCTTTTAGCAAGACACTAAATTCCCACCAAACCTAACCTTTGACCTTTGTACTCCCTTTGGAAAAGAAAGAACTATTGGCCTCCATGGAGCAACAAAACTGAATATTACTTTTGTACTGAACTAAACCAAAATAATAATTGAAATTGCTTCACACATAAACACAGAATCATAAGATCATTACGCACAAAGCTCCAATCACACATCTATTTTATGAAAAATACCTTTACTACACTCACACTGAAATAGATTACATTTAGCACTGAGGACAAGCACATAAGCACCAACAGCAGAAACTACAGTGAAGCCAAATGAAGTGTTTTCAAAATGATTCTGTACCTGCAGTTACAGATTTTCCTATTAAAACGTCTTAGTAACATTTTTTTTAAAAGTCTGAAATGTTGTGCAAGTATAAAGAGCCACTAATGTACACATAAATATTTTCAAGTGTCATTTTTCAAACCAACAAATATTTTACATGAATGCTTTAAACATATGTACAGTCAGTCACAGTTGTCCATCCAGCTGGGTAAACATGGTAGAGGAAAAGTCTTGATTTGACTTGACAACAGTTTGGTGGCTTGGCTCTCCATCAGACCAGTCACCCAAAATCTAATGAAAGAAACATGATTACCATAAAGGCCCAGACACACCAAACGGACATCAGAGAACTGTGGTGACGTAGGCTGACATTTGCATCCCCTCACATCGCCTGTGTCTCAGCCAAAAATTTACTCTTGAAAACATTGCAAAGGAAAAATTTAAAGTAAAATTTAACGGTGGTGCCATGACTCAAAACAGGAAATACATTAACCATGGTGGACATGGTGTAAACACAAACATAGGGGTTTGGGTGGCATCAACAACATTCTCATTTTCCTCTGGGGAACATGAACATTCATACCAAATGTCTGGCCAATAGTTTAAAGATAACAAGGAACATCTAAGCGTTGGATGGATGTACAGAGAAAAATGAAAAGGCCATGTTTCTGTAGCCAAAAGTGACGGCTGCCGTTGTACAGATGCATCATTAAATTTACTGCCATTTTGACAACAAGCAAAAGTGAAAAACAAATAGTAGCCTGTATCTGACATTCCAGTCAATGCAAACCCAAACACATTGCAGTAGAGTTAGACTTTGCATTGAATGGACATCTGTAGGAAAGCTAAGTTGTAAACACATTGATTTTATGCCATAAAAGTCACAAAGGTTCCAGTATTGTAAAATGGCCCTTTTGGTACTTTTACATTCAACTCTGATGACCTCAGTTTAGTCTTTAGCTAATGACAACTCTTCATCTCTGACCTCTTCTTCATTGATTGAACAAAGGTTAAAACTTTAACTATAGAGCCTTGAATAGTGCTGCCTTCAGGGGTTACCACATAGGAAACTGTGTACCAGATATCCTTGGTGTTAAAGTAGTCACGGTAAGGGCTCATTTATACTCCCTTCCATGCGTCCTTTATGATTACATAGATACAGCCAATAGGTAACAGTAGAGGGCAGACTCAGAAGTTTCAGACAACAACAAACAAGGTGACAGTGGAGGAGGTTGTGGGCCTAATAATGTACCTTTTAACAGAGGCTGCAAGGTAGACAGCGGTGGTCTGTGAGGCCATTAAATACATCACAAAATGTGGACGGATATATCTTTTCATTTCAGATTTGTTCCGTTCCGCCATATTTTAAATGTCTTCATCATTTCCTACAGTAATATCTCACCTGAACTAACGTTACACTACACTGCCTCTACGATCTCCGATGGTACTGCTCTGTTTCGTCTGTATCTGTAAGATTTCAGAAAACATGCACACATACGGATTGATATGCAGAGTAGTCCATGTATGGACACATATGGATGTATCAAGTATGCAACGTTATCAAGTTCATGAACAACAAAGAGGGTGGTATTTATATTGACTCTTCTTGTGGACACAGTAAACATGACCCTGTTTGAGGGCAGCATTTGACCCAGTGTTAACCTGGATCAAGCTGGTTAAGCTGCTAACATTAACGAAAAATAATCTGAAACACTTATCTGTAAGCAACCCAATTATGCTGGTAAACATTCCGTAACTTTCATGAAGCACACTGTTTAAGCTACTAAACTGTTAGCATATGTGAATTAAACTGTTTTAATTGATCCATCCTGAACTAAATATTTTTACCTGCCAAACTTATCGTGAGATAACCTAAACCAACAAATCAATAAATTATAAATAAATAAATTACATGCTTTTTTCTCTTTTTGATACACTACTCATTTCTCTATTTAACTATTCCGTTAGCTTACCTGTATCAAACTGCTACTGAACTAATGTGAACCAAAGTTTTTAACTGCTGATTAGGAAGGTAATCTGAACCAAACAATTTGCTCTGCGTAACTGATGCCATAGTTTACTGACCCATCAGCTAACCTCAACAACACTGCCTTCTCCAGGAGCTAAATTAGCAAGCATGTAGCAAACTGTTTTAGCTACTGACCCATTAGCTAACCTTAACCAAAGTGTTGTTACAGCTAAACTGACTTAACTAACCAACTGTTTAGGTTGGCTAACTGTTCTGTTAGCATACATATAACAAACTTTCAGCTACTAACCCATTAGTTAACCTTAACTAAACTCTTATCTCTGCTAAACTGACTTAACTAACCAACTGTTTACCTGTTTCGTTAGCTCACATATAGCAAACTGTTTTAGCTACTGACCCATTAGCTAACCTTAACCAAATTGTTATTTCTGTTAAACTGACTTAGCTAACCAACTGTTTGGGTTGGTTAACTGTTCCGTTCAGCTTACATATAGCAAACTGTTGTATCTACTATCCTGAAACAATCAGTTTATCTGCTAAACACATTGTTTAGCAGATAAACTGAACTGTTTTCTTCTACTACACTGTTCCTAACTTTAAAAAACAGTTGTCTCTCCTAATATTAATCTTCTGACTAACCCAAAGCCAACTGTTTTAGGGTAGTTAACTACTGGCTAACCCAAACCAAATTGTTTTAGTTGCTGAACTAAATCATTAGGTAAACCTAAAACAAACTGTTTTAGCAGCTAACTTGAACCAAACATCTACAAAAACTGAGAGGTAAAGCTGACTTTAACCAAGTCAATTTAGCATTTACACAAATCAGTCAGCTATTCTTCCCATTATCTTCCCATTTATATGTTTAACATGTAGTTTTTATTCAGATTTCATCTTCATTTCAGGGAATTGTCAGAGTCTCGCACTTTTTCACTGAATTTCTGAGTGAATTAAACAGTGTAATTTACCCAGAGAGTCATAAAACTGTGCTCACTGAACCCTTTCCACAGAGCCGTATAATGCCGTCCTGTACACATCTGGTTACACCTAATGATAAAATAATGAAAATAAACTGTGTGATAAGAAGCTGCCAGCTGCTGCCACACTGATTTTATTCAGGCAGATGGGGGTTCAACAGTGGAGCAAGGGTAGAGCAATAAATGGGGCCAATATTACACCACCTTTTCTATAATATAATATAATATAATATAATGAGAACTAAAATAAAATAACTTAGAAGAACTAAAAACTGCTAAATATAGCCCATGAATTAAATGCTTTTTTGGAGGTACACTATCAATTTTTAATACATCAAAACCAAAAAGAATTACATATATTGCTCACTGTTATTAATAATTGGTCTGCAGAAAGTATCAAGCCTCTACAAGTCAGATTTATAGCATTCTGAAATTACTGTAATTAAAATCAACAGTGACCTGAAATCTTCTAGAAATTGTAACGGCATGGTGCTTCATGTTTAAATGTTCAAATATTTTGTCCCATGTGTCAGTATGTTAGCAGGGAGCATCAGATTCAGTGATGTACCAGGAACACATTGGAGATTTTGTCGACTGGAATCCAGAACTTGAGATGGTGCAGCAGAATAAAATCAAACTGACAGTGACAGACAGGTAAGACACAGATTCAGGGGTGGAAGAGAGTCAGGTCAATGCAGTTCATGTTGCCAACACCTCCTCTGAGCGTCTTCCATCCCAGCTGTTGCCGATCCCAGCTTCTGTTTCTGGATGGATCTGGAAAGAGAACAGGAGAGGAGTTTGAAACGAGATGTCTATGGATCTTCAGGAAATTAACAGACTGTTGACCTGATGATGGTGCTAGAAGTCAGATGATCACCAAAGTCAGTAGGTTTCATCCTCTAAGAACTAGGAATTTCTGTGCTCAATGTTATTCTAATCCATTTAGATTAAAGTAGATATTTTGGACAAAAGTGGTCGACCAACTGACCAAAGAACCAACATTGCCACCCATAGAGCCCAACACATTCTCATGCCAACTTGTCAAACACTGCTGCTTTGTCAGTAGACCTAAACATCAACATGTGATGCCCTAGGTACCATCCTGAATCTGTTTTGAATGTTCTGAGACAGCATGTGAATTTAGGATTGTTTCATAGAAAGTTTCTGCCTTTTTACGCATACATTCTTTTTCATAATAAACCAACAACTTACATAAAACACTTTGTTTTTCATTTATTTAAGTTATGGCAACAAAAGCACATGGTGAGGTTTAGAAAAAAACGTCAGGGCTTGGCTTAAAATAAGTATGGTTCTTACTAACGTCATGTGGCATGCATCATGTGACCACACTACCATAGCATGTTATGCATACTAGCACACTACATTGTTGAATTAAAATAACTCAGCTGAGTTTTGGTTTCACGTGGGAAATGACCTGGGCACCCGAGTGAAAATCTGGAGTTTGTTTGACCCATCCACCACCCCTTCCACCTGCCCTATGCAGACTTTCCTGCTCTTTATAGTTGCTGGCCGCGTTACAAACTGCTGCCAGCTAGTGTCTTTCATAATGCTTTGAAAGGTGCCTTTGTGTACAAGTGTGTGACACTGATGTCCACTTACAAAATGGTGGCACTTGTCGAGTTCAGTTGTTGCCCGCTACATCAACAATTGCTGCCACCTGGTACGTATCATACCACCACAAATTTATAGTTGCAGGTGGCATTGACAAACTGCTGCTAGCCGGTGTATTTCATAATGCCTTGAAAGATGCCCATGTGCATCAGTGTCCGACATGGACATCCTGTGACAAATTGGCGGTATTTGACGAGTTTGGTTCTTGCCTGCTGTGTTAACAACTGCTGCCGCCTGGTGTGTATCATACCACCATGAAAAGTGCCTCTGTGTGATGGTATTGGACGCCGAGATCACTGACAAAGTGGTGGTATTTGATGAGTTGGGAATGAGATCAGGCTGTAGAGGCTGTAGAGTTAGCTGATGTGACTAAAATGAAACCATATTTTTGTTTGCAGTTTTTAAAGATGTTGTCTTCAGTAGGGACCAATGGACCCGGGGCTGCTGCAGACAAGGTGGGGAAGTCAGAAAGTATTAAGGGAAGGAATGAGACATTATTAGTTTTGGACCTTTTAACAGCATTTGCTGACAATAGAGGAAATATACAATATAAAATACCTGCCTCATCTTTAATGTTTTATAAAGTATCTCAGTGTGAGAGTTCATACCTGAGCTGCAGTATCACAGATCATCCTCCAGATCAGACTGATGCTGCTTTATCTGCAAACACAGAGGAAGAAGCTCTTAGCGAGACAGTGGGTCAGTTAAAACACACTGCAGTTAACTGTCATTAACACAGCCTTCCCATTTGTCTCTCTCGTCATCATCATCATCATCATCATCATCAACACACACAACGCTGAGCAAACAAATATATTTTCAAGTTACCTGTACCAACAGTCCATAAAAGATTTCCTGCTCTTACTCACACACTTTGTTGCATGTACACACACACACACAGATAATGGTGATTACTAACACACTCTCCTTCACACACACTCAGTTTCTTCCTGTCGGAGGAACAATGCAGCAGATTAAAGGCCGATCTGTTCTCTGCCTCCGCTCATCTTAATGAGGAAGCTCTGCTCTGTCAGGCAGGTAGGAAGCCTGCAGGCTAATTCTATATCATTATGTTTCCCTGTAAAGTAACAGGAACACGGAGAGCTCCGCGGCTGATCTGCTTCACACCGGCGAGGTGCTGAATAAAAAGACCTGCAAGGCGACAGTAAACACATTGTCCACCACAGATTATGCAAATTGCCTCTGATCACTGTGCAGTGTGGAGCAACAAGACTTTACTGTTCTGAGATTAATCAGTCGTCTGAGATTTTCTACGTGAAGTAACTGTTAAGAAAGGTGAAGGGATGGACTGAGGCAGGTAAATAATCTATCTCTTATTTAAGTTATTGATCTACCTTTAACACAGTTCAGGGGTATTTTTATTTGTTGTTTGTTTTGTTCTGCATAGAGCTGAAACAATCTGGCGATTCACCAGTTAGCCTAGTTCACTGACAGAGGCTGAATCAGGAACTATTTTGATTATTGAATAACTAAAGTAATTCTTTCTAGAAAACATTGACTGGTTCTAGCTTTTCAATTCTCAGCTGTTTCATATCAGTATAATATTGTTGGGTTTTGATATTTGGATATTTGAAGAATAGAAGAAGAAGACGTGCCACTTTCTTCTGTCTTCTGACACTTGATAACTATAGACCAACTAACAGACTCACAGCAGTCGCATCCTTCTGATGAACTGACAGTAGTTGGGGTTATTAATAGATTATCCACAAGGTGGCAGTATCAACTTACCTTCTTTAGTAGAGCTCAATGCAGAGGGGCAGTTACTGAGGTAGGCATTTACCCTGTGGGTGGTAGGTG
>NC_064755.1:46372529-46522529 GCF_011397635.1 Epinephelus fuscoguttatus
TAAAATAACCCATCTGTGGGATGTGCCAATACCCCAGACGTACTGCCCATCCATGATGGGGCCTCTATGGATTGGACATAGCTCTGACATGTGAAGGTGAGGACAAGGAAAGTCTGGGGATGTCCCGTGGTGTTTGGCACCAGCGTCGTCACGGCAGATCCTTTGAGTCCTGTGGGTTGCGAGATAACGTACCAGCACGTCCCAAGGATGCTTGATTGGATTTGGATCTGGGGGGTTTGGAGGCCAGGTCAAGGCCTTCAGCTCGTTGTCATGTTCCTTGGGCCATGCCTGAGCAGTTGTTGCAGTGTGGCATGACACATCGTCCTGCCATTGGCTACTGCCATTGGGGAGTGTTGTTGCCATGAGGGGGTTTGCTTGATCCATAATGGTGTTTGGGTGGGTGGTGTGTGTCAAGTGGCATCCACATGAATGCTAGGACCCCATGTCTCCCAGCAGAACAATGCACTGGAACAAGATGATCGATGTTATTTACTTCACCTGTCAGTGGTTGTGTTTTGGCTGATTGGTGTATACTTCATCAGCTGCAGCTAATGAGCTAATTCATGTTGAACGTGTGAGATGATAGATGGTATCACACTCAGCACCACACACCAACAGCATATGATGCTTATCAAAACACCAACATCTGTTGTTTTCCATTATAGACCGTACACAGTACATCTTGACATTCGTCATGGGTTGATGGGATACGTCACCGTCCTACCGTCACACCGTTGATGCATGCAACTTCCCTAAAATGCATCCACTACATGAAATAGCACTTCCTGGCTACTACCTCTGTCTGTGTGACGTGTCTGGTGTGTGTTACAGGTGACAAGTGATGCATTTCAAGCCCCATAATGATACAGTATTATAAAAAAATGCAAGGCAGGCTGTTATTTCTAGAATAAGTCTGATTTCCCCAAACTGGGCAAATACATCAGACACTGGTGGTAGCTCAGGTCTGTGGGGACTTGGCTTAGGAAGGTTGCAGGTTTAAGTCCGACTCAGATCTAGTACAGAGTGTGGGCTGGTAGCTGAAGAGGTGCCAGTTTATTGGGCACGACTGAGGTGCCATTGAGCAAGGCAATGAACCCCCACTGACCCAGGGGCACCGCCCTACAGCTCCTTTTACTGTTAGTAAACAGTGTCACTATGGCGGGGCATGGATGGAGGCAAAACAATTCTCCACAGACATTAGCTAGCGCTAGCTAGCAAGTTCTGTTGGCTTATTTGAGACGATGGAGGAAGATGGTAGTGGTGCATTAGGAATCTTACAAAGGAGGACCACACTTGTTTGTTTTGCTATGGAAGCTAACGTTAGCTAATGTGCTAAAAAGTTAGCGTTGCAGAGAAATCCAATCTTCCTCTTAATCCCTCCCCAGTTTCTGATGAGGTGGACATGATAACCCTTAATACACATAACCTTATTCATCCCTACAACAGGAAATACTTTTTCCCTAACCTGATATGAAGTGTGCGCTGCACATGTGAGCATTTTTGATGATGGCCTCCGTCCAGTCCTTTGGTCTTATCACATTTAACCATAGTTGTCTTTGTTTTTGTTGACGGGCAGTGGCGGCTGGTTTTGAGCCATGACTCCTTCTATTCTGGCTCCCAATAACACAACAAGACAAACACATTTTAACACTCCTATGGAGCCTACAGCCCTGTGGGGGAGAGGCAGCTGCACCTCCAGCTAATAAACTGACGTCAGTGTGATATCGGCTCTGAATGAGTCTATATGAAGATTTCTTTTTTTAATTCCAGGTCAAACTGTGTAAATTCTCAGGTCTTTCTGTGGTTGTGGGGTTGATTTCAGTCCAGCTGTATAAAATGTTTGTCACATTTTATAGGGCAGCTGAACAGAAGTGAAGAACTGAATCTGTCCAACTGCTTATTGTCTCTACCTGAACAGTCCTTCCTCTGTCTGTCCATCTTGTCCACACAGTCCAAGAGGCCGTCAATCTGAACCTTGATCACTGTCAGCTCCCTCTTTATGGCAAGCAGCTCCGCCATCTTCACTGCAGAGAGACAGACAGAGGTGAGTGGGGACAGTAGAAATACAGTAAAAGCTGCGTATGTGATACACTATGTTGTCAGAAGTACGTGGACACCCCCGTGTTCTTCTAACTTTACATAAGCAGTTTGTGTTCGTCCCTTTCCTCTTTCAACATGACGATGCCTCCGTGCACAAACCAGCTCTTAAAGAAATGGTTTCAGAGATATCACAAAGGAGGAAATAGAAAAAGCGATTTCTAAGTTGAAGGCCAATAAAGCACCGGGAACGGATGGTTTCCCGGCCGAATGGTATAAGGCCTTTAAAGAGCAAATAGTGCCTATACTTTTGGACTGCTTTAACCACACACTTAAAGAAGGGGATCCACCAAGAACATGGAGGGAAGCAATAATTTCAGTTATTCATAAGGAGGGGAAGGATTATTATTGATTATAAGCTGTACGCGTCAATACTGGCTAAAAGACTAGAACATATAATACCAGACCTAGTGGATCCAGATCAAACAGGCTTTGTGCGTGATAGACAGACACAAGACAATATTAGACGGGTGCTGCACGTACTTGATCATGTGACTAAGGGGAATAACAGAGCTGTAGCACTCAGTCTAGATGCTGAAAAGGCGTTTGACTCGGTTCGCTGGGAGTACTTATATCTGACGCTGAGAAGATTTGGATTTAAAGATGACTCGATCAGATGTTTTAAAACACTATACTCCTCTCCAGATGCCAGAATAAAAATTAACGGACATCACTCACAGCCCATTGAGCTGGAGCGAGGCTGCCGTCAAGGCTGTCCTCTCAGTCCAGCTCTTTTCTCGCTATTTATCGAACCCTTAGCACAGTCAATTAGGGATGACCCGGCAATAAAAGGAATAATGGTCAGTGGCTTGGAGCAAAAGATTTGCCTATATGCGGATGACGTGTTATTGCTTATAACAGCGCCAGAGGTCAGCATCCCTAGACTGATGTCTACACTGAAAAACTTTGGAACCTATTCTGGATATAAATTAAATGTGCAAAAAACCCAAATTTTATGTTATAATTACACTCCTCAGAAAGATATGCTAAATAAATTTGATTTTAAATGGAATTCATCTGAAATTAAGTACCTGGGGATTCGAATACCTAAAGAGCTATCCAAGACCTATGAAAGCAACTATGGTCCCATAAATAAAAACATCAAGTCAGATATTGACAGATGGTCTCAGCTACCTTTAGATATGCACAATAGGATAGAAACAATAAAAATGAACCTACTTCCTCGACTCTTATATCTTTTTCAATCCCTGCCAGTAATGGTTACACCAATGCAATTTAACGAATGGGATAAGTGGATCTCAAGATTCATATGGGCGGGTAGAAGGCCAAGGATTCAATTCAAAACATTGCAACTCTCTAAAGAGAAAGGGGGTAGATCATTACCATGCTTAGCAGACTACTATAAGGCAGCGCAATTAAGACCACTGGCTTGCTGCTGTAACCCAAATTATACAGCAAAATGGAAGGATTTGGAAACTTCACAATTAGATATACCGTTACAATCTATACTGGGTAGTAAAACACTGTATGAGCAGCATTCTAGTAGCCTGAATCAATGGTCTAGAGTTTGCCTTCAAATTTGGTTTAAGGAATGTAAATCACCATTACTTGAAAGACAGTCTAAACTGCTAAGATGGGTTGCTTTTGACCCCGAATTCAAACCCGCTAGGATTGACGGGAGGTTTAAACACTGGTATAGAAGGGGAATCACTTCTTACTGCTCAATTTCATCGAAGGGAGAATTTGATAGTTTTCAGAAATTTTCGGATACATATGGGTTAGAAAAACTGGAATTTTTTAGGTATCTTCAAACCAGGACTTATTTTAATGATGAGATAAAACCAACAGAGGAATGTGAGACTAACTTAATTGACATATTTATTGACATGTACAAAAATAAGGACAATAAGAAACTTGTTTCAACACTGTATTCCCATATTCGATCTAATAAGAAACACTCAACAGATAAGGTTAGATTAAAATGGGAGAAAGAATCTGGAACTATCATCACAGAGGAAGAATGGTTGAATATGTGCTCTGTGCAGTCAACTTCCACTAGTTCTGGTCTTTGGAGAAATTTTTGCTGGCGGAATCTGGTCAGGTATTTCATAACTCCTAAGTTAAAAAGTGTGCAGACAGGGGAGACGGTCAGAGGTCTATGTTGGAGGAACTGTGGAGAACAGCTAGCAGACCATTTTCATATATTTTGGTGCTGCCCAGCTCTTCAGCCATACTGGCAAGAGATTATACAAGTAATACAAAATATTTTTGGTGATGAAATTTACTGCTCTTTCTCTACAATCTATTTGGGCAATATTGCACCTCATTTACTGAGGCAAGACAAATATCTTTTAAAAATATTATTAGCAGCCAGCAAGAAAGCTGTAACCCGAAAATGGTTGCAGGCGACACCTCCAACAGAGACAGACTGGATAGATATTGTGACTAATATTCAAAATATGGAAAGGATGAACTTTTCGCTAAGTCTATGGATGGATAAGTATTTGAAATACTGGGAAAAATGGATTATGTTTGTGACCACAAGAGATGATAACTGAGCCATTGCTGTATGAACTGACTTGTATCTCCATCAGTATAATGTATGTATGAATGTGTAGGTGACCAAATGTTTGTTCTATGGTTTGTTTTTGTTTTCTATGCTGTATGTTGTGTTTGTTCTTTCTATAAAAATAAAGTACAAAAAAAAAAAGAAAAAAGAAATGGTATTTGGTTTTTGTGTGGAGGAACTTGAGTCCTGACCTCAACCTCATCCAACACCTTTGGCATTAACTGTAACACCGACTGTGAGTCTGACCTGATCACCCAACATCAGTGTTGGCCCTCACTAATATAAATCCCTGCAGCAGGTTTTCACATCTGGCGGAAAGACTGAAACTAGAAGAGAGAAGATATGAGTGTAATGTCTGTGTTGCTTGGTGTGTAGTGTCTCTGGTTTCTAGTCATCGATGGGAACATGAACCAACATGAACGATCACTCTCAACAGTTTTCTGAAATTGTGTTAAAGTGTTAAAGTTTAAGGACTCTTCCTTCATACGTTGGCTAAAATATTTAAAAATGGACCAGAGTTTGGTTTTATAGCTCCATGCAGATGCAAATGTCCAGTGACCCCTGCAGCCATCAAGCGTGTACTCCTGCACCATCAAGTCCTCTTAGCGCTGCACTCCCACCTCCTTCCCCTGCACGAGCCTTCGCCCTCGCTGTGCTCTGCAATGGACCGCAGGCGCCGCCAACAGCTCACCAAACGACCCTGAAAACTACTTCACTCCTGAAAGCTTTTCGACCTCGGGAGCTTGCAAAGGCAATCTAATTTCCTTGTGATGGGGCGAAGTAAAAACTATTAAGGCTTGTAATAAACTAGTATAAACAATTCTTATTTGCCACGCACTATTAACTCAGTCTAATTGCGAGCGCTGATAGGCTCGGCAGGAAGGAGAGCCCCGCGGTACAGAAGCTTTTAATGAAGAGACCATCTGGCGCCCCCCCTCCACCCCGCCTTCTCTGCAGCACCCTGGGGCCCTACCACCGAGACGAGGCATCACACAGGCGGGAGATAACATGAGCAGGGTTTTAGAAAAGGAAGGATCCTCTAAGTGCTGCAGGTTTCCACAGGAGCTCGTGTTGGCTGCACATTGAGATTTTAGAAAAGAAAAATGTTACAGCCACAGATGTGATCACCCAGGGCCTGGCTGTTGTGTGGGTTTGAAATTTAAAAGCCTTTAATTGGAGAAGGTTGAGGCATTTAAAACCCCTGCGTATCGACCTGTGCCATCAGCAGGGTGTCAGTGTCTCTGCCCTCTCTGGTTAAAAGCTTTTTAACATTCAAACCCACACAAATGCAGTCATAATATTTCTTTTCATCGTTTACACACTGCAGCTTTGCGGTCATAACCCCAGTCATAATGATTTTTTATGTATTCATTTGGATCAATGATCATGTGGATCTCAGCAGAGAGATAAAACTGCATGAATCATAAATACTTCTGATAAACAAAAGCACAGGACAAAAATCTAAATCATCTGAATCACAACAGTCTTTGGAAAGTTGGCTTTAAGGAGGTGAAATACCCAAAGTTCAACATGTAGTTCAGCATGCTAGAAGACTCAATATGTACTATTAACATGCTCGTGCAAAGATGTTGCAATGGAAAGAAGAACGGACTTGACACCTTTCAGCAATCAGTTGACAAGAAGTGGCTAGAAGTTTGGAATAATTATGACTTACTGATGGTAAACTAATGCCCCATTTCCACTGCTTGGTACAGCTCTGCTCAACTCAACTTGAAACACTCTTTTGGTTCTCTATTTGCAAAAGTTGTGGAGTGTACCTGGTACCTTTTTTGGAACCACTTCAGTCGAGGTTCCAAACGAGTTGAGCGGATACTAGAAGGTGGAGTTAAAGGTGGGACAGGCAGTTTAAACGTCATTGGACATAAATCCCATAATGAATGTTAAGCATATTGTAATTCAAGTGGCCTGACAGAAAACTAGACTTCTGCAGCTCCTCTTGGTTCTGTTCTCTGGCTTTAGAAAATCTAGCTGATAATGGACATCCCTTCAGATGGTAAAAGCACTATTTACATATATGACACTATTACATTTTGTACTTTTCATGACTGTCTGTCCCCAGTGTTTGTCCTGTTGGAGCCAACGCAGGAAGGTTCAGGGGGGTCGCCAAAAACTTTAGATTCATCTTTTACAAACAATGAATGCCATGACAGTATGACCTGAAGTTGTTGAGACATCTTGCAGACTGACAGACGGTTTTAGACAAGCTGGTGAAGAAAGTCAAACATGTAGCAACATCTGATGAATCTAAGACCAATATTCACTCTTCTTTTAGCTCTGTTTTTGGTCTCCTCCTAATCCTGAGAAAATATTTGGCCTTTTACTGCTAAATATTCCATTTCTGCAATATTTACAAAAAGGCCACGATCTTTACCTCAACTTAAAGTTCAGTTACGTTCAGTATGAACATTATCAGTGAACAGTTAAAATAATCAACATGTTCTCATCCGAGTGCCGCTTTGTCAGTGGACCTATACGCCAAGTATGACATGGCAGGTACCCTCCTGTTATGGATGTTCAGGGATGTTGTGTCAATTAATGCTGTTTACATGCACTGCATCTTTTCAAATACACTTGTAATACAAGAAATGTAAAGTTTCTGCTTGTTACATGCATACAGTCTGTTTTTAAAAAAAACAAAACAAAACAAAACAAAAAAAACCCCAAAGGTTTAAGGTTTACTTCCTCAACTTTGGGCAACAAAAGCCGGTTGCCAGTAGTGTTAACAAACTGTCGCTGACCCATGCGTATCATACTGCTGCAAAAGGCGCCTATCTGCCATCAGATCACTGACAAAACGAGTTGGGAGAACAGGCTGAAATAAACGTTAGGACTGTTAGTGTTTGTTTCTCTCTTACATTTGCTGTCAGACGAGGACGTGTGTGTGTTGGTGCTCTTGCTGGAACCTCTGCTGCTCTTCGTCCTCAGAGCTGCTGTTGAAGAGGAAGAGGAGGAGGAGGAGGAGGAAGATGAAGGGCGGGGTCGTTTGACAGGACTGGGATCCGCCGGGACTGAGGAGGGGACACGCTGGTAGTCAAACACCCTGCAAAACACACACACAGACAGAGTCCCATTATGCACTGCTGCCTGAGGCTGTGGCCTGTTCTCTTGATTGTTTTATTACTGTAATGAAGTGGAGGGTAATTTATGTCATCAACAGATTTCTTCTTTGTGTTTGCAACAAACTGAACAGCGGATCAGTCTGTCAAGTCATTTATAATATACAGAAATAAAAGTTTTTAAATGAAGCAGTTAAGGAAGAAATGGAAAAGATATACTCTTTGTTTATCACAAGTACAACACTTTTAAATGCTATAAAATGAATCCACTAAAAGGCATTTTGTTGCCTGAATGACTGACACTGATATCTGATGTTTTGTCAGTAGTCTGGTGTTTTTCTATACTTTTCTGTTTGTGGACAAATCCCATGAAAAGACACAATTTAACATGTAAGCCCATCTCCCAGTACCTCCTGACTTCCTGTCCGTGGCTCTCAGCTCCAAGCCCATGTGTTTGCATCCCATAATATTCTAAAGCCAAACCCTGTTTGTTTTTCCTCACTCTAACCACGTGCGTTAGTTGTTGGGGGAAGAAAAACGTCACATTTATTTTGAAAGAGCCTGTAGGCTATGTAAACAGTGAATTTCCTGTGAAAACCGAAGTGTATTTTGAAATTAGGGACGTCTCATGCTGCAGCTAAAGTGTGCCTCTGTGCGTTGGTGTTGAATGCCAACAGGCCACTGACCAAGTGCTGGTATCTGACAAACCAGGAGTGATAGTGGATTGGTTTAGACAACAGGATATAAACCTGATTAGAGCCGACCTGGCAGGCGTAGGGTGTTGGCTCTGACAACAGTCTCACAGTCGTCAAAATCTGGGACTTGGTTGGTGAATTCCGGTGTCCAACAAAAAAAGCCGTTCTTTCACGTCGGCATGATACGCAGCCGGTTGCCGTTATAGTTTAATGGCACTCAGCAGCATCAGGTGGAAGCATGGTGGGACAAGAACGAAAGTTAAGGCGGCAAAAGTCTGAGTAGGGCGGGTGGGAGGGGTGGTAGATGGGTTCAACAACCACCAACTTTCACCTGGGAGAGCGGTGTTGGCGTCCTATAAGATTATAAAGCCAAACCCTGTTCTTTTTCCCTCAATCTAACCACGTGTGTTAGTCCGTGGAGTACTGACATACTGTGTATATTTTAAAAGAGAAGGTACATTTCCTGTAAAAACGGAAGTGTATTTTGAAAAACGACAATGCACGTAACAGGCAAAACTTGACACGACATCCCAGAGCATCAACCACTGGCAGACCCAGGGTACCTTTCACATTGTATCTGGATATGTGATGAGGTCACAGTGAGAATATGTCGGAAGGTGAGAAAGTTGTCCGTTTCTGTTTTAAAGCCACTTCAGCAGGGAGACAAAAGTGTTTAAAGCCAGCGCCTCTGCCTGAAGGACGTTCTCTGCTTCATCCACTACCCAGAAGAAATACCCCTTAATTCTTGTAAAAGTATTAAAATGATCTATAAGGAAATTAATTGGGAATGAAAGCTCTAACATTATGATGTAGCTGAAAGTCAAGTGAAAGTGAATTTGGTCTTAAACCTGCAGCCCAGCTGTTACCTGCTCGAGGTGAGCTGAAACTTTATGAAGGACAGAACAATTTATCTTATAAAAACTGATAACTGGCACTGATTTCATTTCATCAAATAATCCCACATTGCCTCTTTTCAGCGCCGCCTGCTTTACTTCGTTCTTCTAGCAGGCGTCGGTGCTAACTGATAGAGTGTGATGTGCTGCAGGTGAGATCTGACTGACACCTCCAATTTGATGCAGAGAGCGATAGAGGAGGCGATCGGGAGGACGACGAGCAGCCTTTCCTCTCCCTGTCAACCTCTGCTGTCTATCACAGCAGCCATCTACAGCTGGAGGAGTACTGACTGCAGGGGAAACATGAATACACTTCATCTCTTTTACTGTCACATAAATAAACATGCATAAACACACACACCTGCATGTACACAATTCATTTCAAAAGCTGCTTTAATGGTGTGGAAACCATTTGCACTTCAAAGGCCTGAGGAAAATGAGATCATGTGTGCCACAAAGACATGTTACAATGATTGGGGGGTTTTCACATGACATGAGAAGCTACAGGCTGCAGGTATCCTCCATGTGCCTGCAGGTTTATGAGTTGAAGGAGAGTAATTATATGCACATCATGTAGATGCAAGCCTATCAAAAAACAGCGTTCGCCAAGGATACTCAACTGTCTTTGCCTGGGGGCCACTTTTGGAAAATGACAGGAGACCATTGGCCAGTTGAAGGTACACTGCGCAGGGTTGTCGGTTACTGTTTGATATTTTTCAGTATGGCCTGTGTATTACTGTTTTGTTTGTTTTTTTTCCACCTAAATACATAAATATAGAAACGAGTGAATCTGGGGTTGGCTTTCACTTTCACTTTCTGTGGTGAGCATGTGTACAAACATATATCTTCATTTATCAAACATATCAAATTCATCACCCAAAAGAGGCAAAATCGTTAATACATGTACAGAAAATTGTGTCTAAAAAAACCCTCTATAAAATTAGTTGAGTGGAGTATTTTCATAGTATGGTATTAGTACTTTTACTTAAGTAAAGGACTTGAGTACGTCTTCCACAACTGCCCATCAAGCACAGCACGATGTGACGCCATGCAAAATTTACCCCATTCATTTTCTATGAGCACTGTGGGATTCCAGGACTGATGTGAAACTACAATTACTGCCTCACAGCTAGAGTTACAGTTAACATCCATGTCTGTGAAAACATGGATGAGATGAATGCAAGCTCACAGTGACCTCTGCCTTTGACCGGCAACATCTCATCAGTTCATTGTTCAGTCCAAGTGAACATTTGTGCCAAATTTGAAGAGATTCCCTCAAGGTATTCTTGAGATATCATGTCCATGAGAATGTGACGGACAAGGTCACAGTCACCTTAACCTTTGACCACCAAATTCTAATCAGTTTATGCTTGACTCAAATATAAGAAATTCCCTCAAGATATACTTGAGATACCATGTTCATGAGAACAAGATGAACAAGGTCACAGTGACCTTTTACCACCAAATTCTAGTCAGTTTATACTTGACTTAGAGTGGATGTTTGTGCCAAATTTGAAGAAACTCCCTCAAGGTATTCTTGAGCGCGGAGACACAAAAACCACCTCTTGTCCAAAAACAAAGTTTGAAAATAAAGTTATCAAAATGTGAAAGAGTTAAAGTTCCATAAAGGTTTTTGTAAAAACAGATTCCAGCTGTAAAAGACGACCTAAAAATACAGAAACTCTTCAGTCAAAGAGAACAGGAGGTTTCTCTCGTTACTCTCAAACTTCCAGCCTGCAGCTCTGACTTTCCTCATACAGACTTTATTTTTATCTCCGTCTTATAGACTTCAGTATTCTGATTTTCACGTCTTTCTGTGGAGCACTTTGTGAGCGCTGCTGTTCTCTCAGTGTGACACAAACGTTTACTGCAGTGACGGAGAAGTACATCAGCACAGCAGAGGATTAACATATGATCAGCAACTTTCTAAATTGGTGAGGTGGTTTGATCAGCACATACATATTCAGACCTGACGCTGTGTTTGTCCCTGCAGTCTCAACACATCAGGATAACCGGTGAGTGTGTGAGGAAGTGTGTGTTGGTCGAGGGGGGCTACTGTACCTCGCTAAGCTGATAATCCGCTGCCCGGCAGATAAACGCCTATAAATATTTACAGGGCGGCGATGTTGACACGGCCTGGCTGCACAGCTTTACATCCTGTCTCACTCCGTATGGAGCGAGGCGGCCCGGCTGTGGAGTTACACTCACAAATTGAAGCTGTGTAATTCTCCAGATAAAAATGAAGTAAATAAAATACTCCAGATCATCCCTGGAGGCTTTTCAGGGGAGGCAGTGTGCATAAAATACTGTCCTTCTGTTGGCTGGATGGGTCAAATATTCTGCTGGGTCTGGACAAACACTGCTCAGGTGTTTTACACAAAAGTAAAAAAGATTCAGAGGTTCATTATGTCTGAGATCCTCTAATCCCACAGTGCACTGCTCCCACAGCATCCCAACACAATCATCAGAATAAATGTTGGCTTTGTGTATTTCTGCACATTATTATGTGGCGGATATATTAAAACCTAGAGTTTCAACAATGTTGTTGTTAGGCTTAGGTACAAAAACCACTTGATTAGGGTTAGAGATTAAGATTACGTTTGGCCTAAAATTTTGATGTCAAAACCCAGTTTCGATGTCACAATCCCAGGAGGAAACACGGGGATACCTCAGTAAAATCAATGGCTTTTTGTGGCACTATCCCAGCTGGAAATCCAGTGTCAGGTTGCTAAAAACATCATTGTTTGGTGGCTTAAAGCTGCTGAAAATGCAACAATGACTCACTGAAAAACAGGCTTGACACTTCTAGATGTCATGCCATCCACTATCCCCTCCGCCTTCAGATGACAAAGTCACCTCAAATACTACGTCACTTAAGAAACATCGATATGGCTTACAAAAATGTACAATGTCAACATTTTCCTCTGGCGACTGGGCTGAACATCCCCTCATACAGACACCTGAGGCCTGTACTACGAACCAGGATTTGGAGTTAGCGAGGTTACTTCAGGGTTAACTCTCAAATCATCCGATTGGACAATGGGAAAAAACTGGTGGATTGTCCCCTCTGGGTTGGGAGAGAGTTACTGCCTCAAGAAAGGGAGTTCAAGTATCTCGGGGTCTTGTTCCCGAGCGGGGGTAAAATGGAGCGTCAGATGGATCGGCAGTTTGGTGCAGCTTCCGCAGTGATACGGGCGCTGTGCCGGACCATCGTGGTTCAGAGGGAGCTGAACCGGAAGGCAAAGATTTCGATTTACTGGTCCATCTCTGTCCCAACCCTCACCTATGGTCATGAGCTCTGGGTAGTGACCGAAAGAATGAGGCCAAAATGAGTTTCCTCTGTAGGGTGTCTGGGCTCAGCCTTAGAGATAGGGGGAGGAGTCAGACATCTGGAGGGAGCTCGGAGTAGAGCCGCTGCTCCTTCATGTTGAGGTGGTTCAACATCTGATCAGGATCCTCCTGGTCCAGCTGGTAGGAGGCCCCGGGGCAGACCCAGAACACACTGGAGGGATTATAGATCTCATCTGGCCTGGGAACACCTCTGGGTCCTCCAGGAGGAGCTGGAGAGTGTTGCTGAGTAGAATGACGTCTGGGGTGCTTTGCTCAGCCTGCTGCCCCTGAGACCCGGCCCCAGATAAGCAGATGAAAATGGATGGATGGGCTGTATCTTCAGTAGCTAGCTAGCTAGCTAACGCTACACTTTTCGAGGTTTTATTTTGGTTTTGGAAACGTACATCTTTTTCCAACCTCTCCAGGTAACGAGTATCATCAGGCACAACATTTAGCTCCAAATCCACAAAACCAGCCTGGAAATGAAGGAAATCTAAAACGACTGCATGAGAGTCAATGGAGCACAGCTGTGTTGTTGTCGGACCCTGGTCTGAGCTGGTCAAATGCTACGTTATGATTGGCCCGTCTGCGTCTGGGAGCAGGACTTAGAAAAGGGCCAGTTTGAAGGACGTTAAGGTTTGGTCAGATTTATGTTCAAAATCAACTTTGTTAGGGTTTAGGGAACAAACTCAATGAAGTGAAGGGAAGTTTGGTCGAGTTGAGGGAAACAAACAGCTGTCCTGTGTTTAAGTTTGACTTCTTGTTGATATTTATAATAACGTCACAGTACTTCCTCTTGTGCTCCTGAGTCATAATTCCTGCGGCCACTAGAGGGCTTTCACGTAAAAAAAATGTATTTGGGGCACTTTGTGAGACGGTCTCATCACACACTTTGTGGGACAGTGTCATCACACACTTTGTGGGACAGTGTCATCACACACTTTGTGGGACGGTCTCATCACACACTTTGTGGGACAGTGTCATCACACACTTTGTGGGACGGTGTCATCACACACTTTGTGGGACAGTGTCATCACACACTTTGTGGGACAGTGTCATCACACACTTTGTCCACCTTTCCATCACACAGTCACATGTTTGAAATGTGTCCTTTTTTCTCTCGTTTGAACGAACAACTGATGCTGTAATTTTTCTGGTGACTCAGACTGTCCTGCAGTAACTGAACCACAACCAGAGCTGCACTATGCAAATGAATCATGCGGGCCTCTGTGTTGAAATGAGGGCATGTGTGAGGAAATAAGTGAGGAGGAGACAGAGAGGGTGATGCAGACGAGTGAACAGAGGGAGGGAGGGAGGATGGAAACTGAGCGGAGCGTTTATCTGAGCGGCTGCCGGCTGCCAACACACTCGTTTTTCATGCTGTCAGCCTCTTTTTCTCCCTCTCTACCCTCATCTGTTGTTCCCTCCATCCTCTTCCTCCTCTCTTTCATCCCCTGCCTCTTCTTCTGCAGCTAACATACAGTTATCCTCCTCCTCCTCCACCTGTCCTTGGCGGCCTGCAGTGATCTGTGTTTTCAGCCCGTGGTGGGGCGGTCACTGCGCCGTCAGTCCGCTGCTGTTTCCACTTTTTTGCATTTTAGTTAGACATTTGTTTCTTTTAACCTTTCTGTGAAAGTCAAGAGAGTGAGTGAGGCTGCTGTTCCCCAGGATCACCTTGTTCCACTGCACACAGAGGGGACAAACTTCCTGTATGTAACGTGTGGAGCAGTTTGAAATGACACTGTGACATTTGTTAGAGTGAAATGTGATCACCTCGCCTCTGAAACGCTCCGTCTCAGGAAGTTAACATTATATTATCTTATTGTGACTCTTATCTTACTATGTACTCATACCTGTCATTTGTACAGATATGTACTTATACCTGCACCATATATTTTATATTTATACTTATACCTGCACCATATATTTTATACTCACATTTTTACCTGTACGATATATTTTACACTAATACCTGTACTATACTTCTACCAGCACTCATTAAAGGTTTACCTGCACCATATATTTTATATGTATTCTTACACCTGCACTATCTACTGTATATTACACTCATACTTTTACCTGCAGAATATATTTACATTTATACTTTTCCCTTCACTATATATTTCATACTTATCCTTTCAACTGCACTGTGTTTATTTAACACTTACACTTTTACCTGCACTATATATTTTATAATTACACTTACACCTTTACTATGTATTTTATACTTATACTTGTAATTGTACTATGCATTTCACACTTCCACTTATACGTATTTTACACTTAAACTTTAAACCACACTATGTATTTTGTATTTATACTTTTACCATCACTATACTTTTTTTACTTGCATATACACTTGCATTATGTATTTTATACACTCTGCACTCTAAGTATTAAACTCATTCCTGCAGTATATATTTACTTATATAAAAAAAACACTAAAAATGTAGTTGGCCACATTCTAGTTTTAGTTTACTTTTCATTTATTTATTTATTTATTTATTTTATGTTTATTTCATGTAATACTGCATTAAGTACTACTTCCTAACACGTATGTAATTATATACAGCTATAACTACACAGTCTCACACTGAAGAGACAATAGTTTCATCCGACGAGAAACATCAGACACATTTGAAGTATTTGTGTATTTCTAAGACAAATGTGACTCCTCAGAGGAGACACTTTATCTTCCTTCTGCTCCTTCACTCAGTCATGGGAGGTATTTCTGCTCTCCCTGCTTTTATATCACAGTATGAAGTATCTGTGAGGAAGGCTGAGCCTCTGATTGTGCTCTGGTTTATCTGCAGCCGTGCTGTGATATCGCAGGTGAGTTCAGAGCAGCTCATGGAGGAGGACTTACAGGTTTGAGAGAGAGGAGATGATTTATAACCAACTCCTGTTTCCACTGGATTGCCGCTCTCTTTCACTCTAAATGTGCCGTTGTGGCACATTTCCCTGACAAACACCGGCAGAGCGTTTGTTGTTTTTTTCTCTGTTGTCTAGAATTTGCTGAGTCCTGTGTGTGCACAAATAAGAGCCGTGTCACCTTCAGTGCTGTCACAGAGTTTTACAGGCTGCGAATAAGCAGCAGATAAAAATGTGTTTCCGGCACGGCGGATTATTTTTCCTCACTGCTGTGTTTGTGAGCAGAGCATGTTGCTACTGAGAAGAATACAATTAACTGGGACTAACATTTATAAAATGTAGTCATAATAAAAGAAATTTTGATTTATGGAATTAAACATAAAGTCTTTTGACATCAATCTGCTTTAGTCAGGCAGATCATTTCAGGAGCAGGTTTCACCGGTCTTTAAATCTTTTCTCTGTGAACTGCATCACAGCTGAACTGGAGCAGTGTCTGGAAAGTTTACATCTAAAATCTGCAGGATGTTTCGCCTTCTCAAAGGGGGATTCCACTCATTTTACACCTCAAAGTGTGTTTACAGGTGTCTGTTGTATAAAGCCTTTAGTGTCTCCAGAGGGAGCTGTGTGAAGTCTGATAAATGTCCTCCAGTGATGTCACTTAAGTCAGCATCGATTGAAGACTACAAGTCTGAAGAGTAAAAAAAGATCTGGAGGTGTTGTTACAGAGAAGGGAGCTCCTCATCTCTGCTGCCGGCCAGACGCTCAACATCAGTCACAAAACCCGATTTTCAGACTGTGTTGGAGGCTAATTTGCACTGGCAGCAGACAAGAACAAAGATAATGTAGAATAAAGACGATATCTCTGGTTCTGATGCATCAGTTATGCCACTGTGCAAGACAGAGTGCGACACATTTTTGAGGTAACACAAGAGTCACCTTTTGCTGCATTCAGGAGCCCTTTTTATACAGAGATGGAGCAACAGAGCCGCTACGAAGTCACTTCTTTGTGATGCCTTTGCATTTTTATGCAGACATGAAACACAGCGGCATCATGACGGTCCAGCGTGTGATTTTAGACAGCATGCTGACATCCCGGAATCAAAAGAGACGCGACAGGTGTGACTTGTACCACAATTGCTTCACCCTCAAATGTGACATACAACATACCATCCTCATCCTCACTGTGACCTCGTCACATGTCCACGTTTGGTCATGGACTTTCCACGTCCACATATGACGTCCAAGGTACCCTGGGTGTGTTGGTTGTTGACGTTCTGGGATGCCGTGTCAACTTCAGCCTGTTACATGCATTGTCTGCTTTCAAAATACACTTCTGTTTTGCATACAGTCTCTTTCAAAATAAAAGCACTACATCAGTACAACACCGTGTACTGACAGTTTTTCCGGCAACATCTAATGCGCGAGGTTGGGTTCAGGAAAAAAGAGCAGGGTTTATAATCTTACAGAACGTGAACACTGTTCTCTCAGGTGAAAGTCGATATTTGTTGATTCATATTTATTAATATTAATCTGAATCCGTAAAGTAACTGAAGCTGTTATATATAATATATATAGTGAAGTAGAAGTATAAAGAAGCATAAAATGGAAACACTCAGGTAAAGTACAAGTACCTTTAAAAATGTACTTGAGTAAAAGTACTCTGCTGTTGTTGTGAACACATGAATGTCTGTAGTGTAACACTGAGTCCAGTGCGATGAGCCGACAGCAGGAAACACTGCAGTGGTTCTGCTACAGGAAACACAAGGACACGTCAAGGTTCGTGTAAAGCAACACACACACACACACACACACACACACACACACACAACCCCTCTGTTTTTCACTGATCTAACCTCGCTCAACCTTTTTTTGTCTTACCTCTTACACCTTGTTTCTTCACCAGAAGTAACTAAGTACATTTACTCAAGTACACTTGAGAGTATTTTTCATCTTCTGTTACTTTATACTTCACTACATCTCAGGGGGAAACACTGTAGCCTATTTTTTACTGCACTTTGCAGATTCAGATTATTAATATACAAAATATAAACAGCACAAAAATCAGGATGTATGGGGGATACTTTGGGTACTTTAAGGATATTTTCATTTAATACTTTTGTTCTTTTACTTAAGTACAATTTTGAATTCAGAATTATGGCTTGTATAATTGTGTACACTGTGATATTGGTACTAAAAGATCCGGGTACTTCTTTCTCTCCTTGTTCCTTCACTGTGCATCCCTCTCTTTATCCATCCCTGTTTTCTTTCTCTGTTTCTGCTACCTCGCTCTCGTTATTACTTTCACTCTTTCTCTTTCTCTTTCTCGTACATACGTCTGTTCTCATCTCATCTTTTTTCTAAAAGTTTCTCTCCTCTTCCCTCCTCCAGTTCCTTCTCGTCTCTTTTATATCCCCTCAGATTCACTTCTCACTTAAATCTCTCCATCACAGCAGCCTGGATGTTAAATTAATATGAAGAAACATGAAGGAAGTTAATGGGAAAAAACTAAAGTAAATAAAACAGAGTAAAAACAGATTGAATCAGGTTGTAAACACACACACACACACACACACACACACACACACACACACACACACACACACACTTCTCATTTCCCATTTTCTGCATCAGGGATATTTTAATTGAATGTAATTTAGTTTAAAAAAAAAAAAAGCTTAGTTGCGTATTTATTTTCTGCATCAGAGCAAATTTAATTCCGTTTAAAGAGTTTAGTTGTTCACATGCTGCTCTGCACTCATTTCAACTCTTCTTCCAGTTGTGATGTTCACAGAGGCTGGGATGTAACGACACAGACTCACAGAGTAAAGTCTGTTCATAAATGTGAATGAATGAATTTGTGCCCATTCAAAGGTTGTGTAATGAATGAATTACTTTATTATGAAGATTTCTTTATTTCCGTGGCACAAAGGAGGAATAAATAACAACAAAACAAAGACACAAACAAAAAAACTGGATCTAATGTCGGACGAATTCTATCGTATCGGTATTGGCCCGAAAATGTCACAGTCAGTGCATCCCTAATATTCACAGCCACCAGTTATATCTGACATTTAGCAGTTTATATTCACATTTTTTATCCAGCAGAGAGAACGGCGCCACTAGCGACTGACTAACTAGTGGGCCGAGCAGTGTTCACTTCCTTGACAAAAACTATGATGAAAATCTTTTGTGAACGACGTGTTGTCCACGATTAAAACAAGACGATGATGAACTAAAAACAGATGTTGAATCTATGCTAACTCTTCCTTTCTCTTGTTCTTGATCTCCTTTTATCTTTCCCTTTGGCTGTCTCTCACTCCTGAAATATCTCCATCTCCGTCTCACTCTTCTTCTTCTTCTTCTGTTTCAATAAATCCCAGTGATGTGATTTTAATCTTCACAGCTCAGGTCTGTCCTCTCTCTTCTCTCTGCTTGTTGGACGTATTTTACTGTACCGACTGTATTTTGTCTTTCACCGCCGTGCAGACTAATCAGAGCTGAGGATGGGTGCAGGGCAGAGGGGAAGCCAGCAGCTGCACTCATCCTCACAAAATGCCTCTTCATCCAGCTGAAAGCCAAACACAGCGAGGTCAAACTGGGATCCAGTCGCAGCTTTCATCTTTATCTGGAACTGTAAACAGCTCTGTGAGAGAGGAGGATGTTCTCCTAACCTCAGAGTCCAACGTACTCTGCCATCAAACTGGAAATCGGCCTGCCGCTGCGAGCCAGACACAAATGGCGACCAATTTCCTCCTCTCAGCTGAAAATGTGCAGTTTGAGTCGCTCGGGGAAAAAAGAACAGTTTGAAGCTGTTGAAACACTGAAAAAGTTGAGATGACATTTGAGGTCGTCCAGCGCGGCTGTCTGAATCGTTTGGACCAAACATCAGTTCAGTTTCCAGACAGCTATGATATGAATATATTTACTCTGTCGCTTCCTGTCAGACAATCAGCACCTCATCGACATACTCTTCTCTGATTGTTAGTTTCTCCCGCTGACACTAAAACTGGCCCATGATGAAATAAAGATCAACGTGTTTCCATGTTTTTCTTATTCATGTCCCGGCTCTTTGACCGGTTTTCAACAAGGAGGCAGATTATTTAAAATCATATTACTAACAAATACAGAAATATGAATATACAGTATATTACATATTTGGGTGAACACATGGTGCCATGATACGATGATGAAGGCTGTTCTCATTCACCATTCACGCTTAAACCTACAAAAATGAATGCTCTATAATTCGTATATAACCCGTGTGTTCTGAGGCTGAGATCACATGACCTTCGCCCTGCAGGCTGCCCAGTGTCATACAGGATGTCAGGTGATGTAGTAAACACACAGACTGTGATGTCACCCACTGGTATGTGGACTCCAGATCTGAAGCCTCAAGTTTGAAATTTCGTCCGTCACCATCTTGATTTTTTGGAGCCAGAAGTGACCATATTTGGGTGAGAGCACGGAGCTGTGGAGGAGCGAGGGGTGGAGCTGACTGAGAAGTCGAGGATGCCATCAGCAGACAGCCTGTCATTAAAAGCGGCCTGCTGTTAATTATGCGTAACTTTAAGCCTTAATAAAATGTAAATGGTAAAAGATCTGAGTACGTTTTCCACCTCTGCTGATATCTGTGTTGGATGTGGTGCTGTCAGGTCACGTACAGCTGGCTGTGTGAACCGCTTATGACTTGAGAAAGCACCAGTAACCAGGAGTTCAGAGACAAAACAGGAAGTGGAACAGACAAAGAAATGGGTAAATAAGAGGTTAATAAACGTTGTGTACCTGTTGTAGTGTTCATCAGGGTATCTGTCGTACTCCATCTCGTAGTCAGATCTGAGGACAAAGAGAGAGAACAATGGAGGTTAGCCTCAGATGAACAGCTGTCCTGTTAAAATGATAGAAGATCAAATAAGTCAGTCACAGTCACATCACAACAAGGTGACCTGCTGATATATGTCTATCATAATTCATTATTTACAAGGATTTAAAGAGAAGGTCAAGACCCAAATCAGGCAACAATTAAAACAAACAGATATCGGATATTATTGAGACACATTAAAACCTTGAATCACAGACTGCAGGAAAAATGATCCGTTAGGTTAAACGTCAGCAGCTGTGTTTCCAAAAGGAGACAAAACCAACAAGAAAACTGGGCACATGTAACGCTCTGTGTGTGTGTGTGTGTGTGTGTGTGTGTGTGTGTGTGTGTATCTTTGATAGTCAGCTTGTTATAGGTTCATAGAGACAGACTTAATTGTGATAAAATATAGTATGATAAGAAAAACTCACTTTTCAAGGTTTGACTGATTTTGAAACTTTCTTCAATTTTGTGCTTCGTCGAGCTCAGAGAACATTTTTCATCAAAAGAAATGAAGCATTTCAGTTGCAGGGACAAATGAGCTAGGGACATTTAAAGTGCTTATTAATGCTCTGTACAGGGCTGGGCGGCTCGACCTGAAAATTATATCATAATATTTTTAGGCTATATCGTGATACACAATATATATCTCAATACATTTCCCCAAAGCACTTCATTAATGTTAGGACTGCGAGACAAAATCAACCATAACAATATTTCTAACCAAATACCCTCTCTGATGCAAAACATTTGTATGGATGACTATTATTTTGTTTTGTTTTTTCAGAAAATATTAACACAATAACGACTGAGTGAGTTTAGGCAAGCGCTGAAACAAATAAAAAGTCTGATAAGTTTATACATTTACATCACTTTAGTGTAATGCAGCCTTTAAAACACAATTTATGCCTCATCACAACACAACGACATCCAAAGTCTAACACGATGTAGTCTTATATATTGATAATGAGATATCGTCAAACTGCCCAGCCCGCTCTGTATATGTCCAAGAATATACCGTCTCTTTTTACATTATTAATATTATATTATTAATAGTGTTTTACTGTGCTGTTGTTCATTATCTGCAGCCTGCACTAATGAAGGAGTCACAGTTGTTAAATGCATGAACAAACACTGATATCTGCTCACAGTTTAGTGCACATGACCTGACATGACTAACCAAATTTGGATAGGTGAGGAGAAGCAACTGACCTATGGCTAAGCCCCGCCCTCAAATGTGATGAGCCAATCACAGTGCGTATAGCCATCCCCATACACTGGGACATTCTCTGTCTGGACGTCCATTGAAATGCATTACAGAAAGTCAGTTTGTTGGGTTTTATGAGCTTTTTCTGAGATTTGAAGTTTAAAAATGGTCAAACGGTGTGCATGGGGTACATGCAACTCTGACACAAGGTATCCTGAGAGGCTGGGCGACCAGGTGTATTTTTACACTTTAAACCACATCTCAAGCGAGAAAAGTGTCTCCTTTGGATAAAGTTGTGTGGTAACGTTAGACCACAACATCAACTCAACGTGAATAAGATTAACAATGATGTCTACATCTGTTCTAAGGTAAGTCAACATTGTGTTTGAGGCAACATATTGTCACTTTGCTGCAAAGAAATATAAAGTTATCTTTAACATCTCTAGCTAACGTTAGCTAAAGTTAGCCTAACGTTAGCTCCTAGCTGCGTTGTTCATCATGTCACCTTGTTTGCTGGGAGTTCATTAGCCTATTTTGTTCTAGTTTTGTACTTTGGTGATGGTACATCATTGTTAGCTGTTGTCCAAAGGGCTCTAGTTAAGCTAACGTTAACTTCTGGAGCTTAGCTTCATTAACTTATCTGTAATGGCAGAGATAACAAAGGTTGGCAAACGTTATGCTGAATGATTCAGTGTAAATACTGTAGCACCAAACTAACGGAGAGACACTCTTGGTAAAGATGGTAAAAAGGCCGTTATCCTTTTCTCATATTCTGAGCCAAAAACCTTAACTTCAGTGGCACTTTAACTTGTTGTCTTTGATGGTGACGGCAACCAGATGCGGTTCACAAGCGTACACTGTGACCTGTAAATTTTGGCTTGTAATTTAAGCTTTTCATCGACCTTCTCAACAATAAAATGATGAATATATCCCTCCAATGCGTAGTTTAGGCCCTTTTGGTTACTTCTCAATGACATCTGATCGTTATGTCTCCAAAAATCATCAGTTGCCTCCTGTGAAATGCCGTGTACTGTGACACCTGCCATAGCGCCGGCCACTGAATGTTGATAGCTTGTCCGAGTGAGTGGAGGGGGCGTGGCTTAGCCATAGGTTCAATTGTTCCCAGAACTGGTAAATGGTTTTCGAAATAACAGGAAATTTTAATGTGTATTGGAAAGCTTGTGGGTGTGTCAACTGATACTGCTTGTTTGTGGGACACTATAAAGTGTCATGATGTGTCAGTTCTTTGGTTTTCTCATGAGTAAACACTCAAATGTCCAATCATGTGTTTTGAGTCTCTGTATTCCACAACATAATTGGCAATGAGGATGGGACTGGTTGTGGAAACAACATCCAGCTTGCTGCATCTCTTCACTCTGTGTGAGGAGCACATTGTGGCCGCATAAAAAAAGGCAGGAGATCATTTGATCTTTAATTCTTAATGTGACCTTTATGTGAGTTTGGGGAGATGCAGTGAAGCAGTGTTGTCAAGAATCCTCCAATAAAGGACCTTGAAGTTGTTTGTATATTGATTAAGAGACATAAAGGATTTGCACACTTGATTCTAAACACATGCGAGTGCACTGCTTTACTAAGAGACAGGGACAGAGGCCCCCACATGAGTTGTTTGCTGCGCTAAGTAAGGTGGGTAAAAGTGAGCAAGGAAGTGTTTCTGAATCAAATGCACAAAAAAAAGCACAGAGATGAAATAAAATAGAATACAGAAGAAATACATAGAAAGGAAAAGCTGAAATAAAGTAATAGGCTGTAATATAGTTCACTACAGTACGCTAGGACATTGACACTACAACAGTAAATGACTACAGTGGAATAAAATAGAATATAATTCAAAAGTTGATCATTTGCTGTTGAAGAAAAGAGTTGAACATGCAGACGTAATAACTAAAACTAATTAAACTAGAATAGAATAAAGCATGTTCCACGATTACTTGACTAAATCATTGTTATTATGATGCAACAATTAATCAAATGAAATCCTCTGTCACACAGCAGCAGTCTGGTGGCTCTGCAGCTGAAGTGAGCAGATGGTGTTCAGACCTACTTATCACAGTGCCAAAGAGCCTGTGGGCAAGGCAGCACACAGTGGCAGAGTGTCTGCAACTCTGCTCACACACAGACACTTTTATTAGGTCAATAAACCCACAGATGGCAGCTACAGTTCACACTTTCAGGCTGATGCTAGCTGGCTACATTAGCATGTGTGATCAGCTGGAGATATAGTGGAGATGGGCTCAGGCGACACAGGTAACATCACACTGCTCCTCTCCCCGTGTTAGCGACACTTAGCTTTGCAATGAGACCTTGTAGACCATCGTGCTTTTGCTTTGAGTACAAAGACACAGCAACAGGTTCAACCAACACACTCTCACTCCCAACTTGTCAAATACCGATGTTTGGGAAGTGGCCCATCACGTCAGAATCCGATGCACCAGGTGCTCTCCTGCATCAGTTTTGGATGTTCAGGGACACTGTGTCAGTGTACACTGTTACATCTCTTTATAAAATAAACTTCAGTGATCACAGGAATATACACCCTATACACACTTTCTTGCTATCTATTCTATGGTAGTTCCCCAGATCATCAAAAATGCCACTGCCTGAGCTGTCTCATACCACAGCTAAAGTGTGCCTCAGTGTGTTGGTGTTGAACACCAGGTGGCCACGAACCAAGCGTTGGTATTAGACGAGTCGGGAAAGATACTGGATTGGTTTAGACAACAGGATATAATTGAGCAATATCACACTCGAGCTTGTGATGTTATACTCATATATCGTCATGGCTGTGATTCGGTCATAGGCACGAGGCCGCAGGCCACATGGCGAGACCAGCTCACCACAACAAACAACAGAGAGACAAAGAAATGACGACACACAGAGGGAGCGTGGCTTCATTCTGTGCTCAGCACGCCATTCTTCCATCGTGCCCTTACACAGCAAATATTGGTTTGCAGCTTTATTAATGCTTTGAATGTCACGTCACACCTTACACACCAAAGAATACTGATCAATTACTAAAGTTTCCTCTTAGGAAATGTCATTCTTATGTAAATGTACCTTTAAGGGTCAAACTTCCAAAGACAGAAGAAGAAGAAACAGCACTTCTCTCAGTTGGACAGATAATGAAAAAGAGATGGAGTCTGAACTCCAAAGCGTGGCACTATTTATCCACTGAGGAGAAGGAATCAATAACCACCTAACACACACACACACACACACACACACACACACACACACGGGGCAGCGACAGGCCTCTCTAACTGAGGACTCAGACTAATAAAGAGGAGCCAGGAGGAGATAGAGCAGGCCAGACAGATAAAGGTGGAGACAGATAGAGAAGGTGATGACTCTGATGGAGAAACAGGTGCCAGACTCATATCCTTCCACTGTTTTGTAAGCAGTCGTATCACCGCTCCTGCTGCTTCCATCATTCATCTTCATCAGTGGTGATCTGGTGTTAATCAGCGTTTAACGACGGTATCGATCCAGGGGACGACTCGGAGCCTCTGCTCAGTCGTGCGTCTCCTATTGAGCTGTGTAGGAGCAAGCATTTAAACATGACTATTGATCTGCAGGACGGCTCCCACTCCTCTGAGCCGGGATCACACTGAATGACTCTTTTATGGCTCACACTGCTGGTTTATCTGTGTAATTAGGACTGATATTACAGCAGCAGCACCACCTGAGCGGCCGCTCCTCGCTGTGATTATGGGCACATAACAGCAGACACAAGCGGCTACTGGAGTCCTCATAATCCCAGTAAAAAATGTCCTTCAGGCTGTTTTGGATTTTATTTTACAACAGTCTGGGCTCAGGTCCACTGTGCTGCGTTCAGGAAAATTAACACACCCTCTCTTTTAAATCCTTCTTCACTCCTCCTCATCACTGCTGATGGCTGCAGGAGCACTTTTCCAAATCAATTGATTTCAATTCACTGGACTAATTACACAGCGGCTCGGCAAGCAGTTAAAGGGCCTCCCGCTACAGGAAGTCGATGAAGATGTTCTGTAACTTTGATCTTGTTTGAGTGGGTTAATTTAAAGTTATTGCATTTACTCCAGGCAGTTAAAGAGTAAAGTCTGATTCACAGGAGGTTTTAGCTGGAGGGTTTCAGAGGACAGAATTTTTGGAAAATAGCTCCTGCTGTAATGAACACTATTGAATGGAACCGAGATCAATTTAATGTGTAATAAAGTGACTGTATGTGTAATGCACCAACCAAAAAAGAAGTGGATTTAATGTGCTTGTAACACAAAGCTGAGCAGCTCAGTGAATCTAGAATTCAAAATGCTGTCACAGCTTTAATGAGAAGTTTTCCTCCAGTGTCCATAATACTCAAAGCTGGGTAGGCAGTTGTATTTTGGTGTCACTGGGCAAAAATCATATAATAACCTTTGAGCATATTGTAATTCGAGCCTGGTCTCACCCCAAAGTCATCAAAATCCGGTGCTTGGGCAGTGCCGACGAAAAGGTGTCCTTCTACATCGGCATTATACGTGGCCGGTTGCCGTAATAGTTAACGGTGCCCGGCAGCGGGACAAGGACACAAGTTAAGGCGGCAAAAGTCCCAGTGGGGCGGGCTGGGGTGGGGGATGGTTCCAACAAACGCCAACTTTCATCCGACCTAACCATGTGTGTTTGTTTAAGGAAAAAAAACGTCATCTTGCGATGTTGTACCGATGTAAATTTCCTGTGAAAACCAAAGTGTATCTTGAAAGGAGACAATGCAGTCTTGACACAACGTCCCAGAGCGTCAACAACCAACACACCCAGGGTACCTTGGACATCATATGTGGACGTGGAAAGTCCATGACCAAACGTGGACATGTGACGAGGTCAGAGTGAACGTGTGTTGGTAATTCACATGAGCTTGGAGAAAATTAGACCTCTGCACCTCCTCTTATTTCTGTTTTCAGGCTTTAGAAATTCTAGCCCATGACAGGAGACAATCACAGGTCATTTCAGAGAGAGGGCATTCCTATTGGCTGTGCTACAAATGCAGTTGCACGTGCCCATCCCTTTGGATGGCAAAAGCCTGATTCAACGTTGGAGAATCCAGCAGAGAAAGTTCCAGCATTGGCAACAACTGCCTACACTGCAGAGCAACCCAACACAGGAAGGACTAGAGACAATAAAGAGACAATAAACAAAATAAAATGTGTCAGTATCAGGGAACTGATTCAGAGATGGAAAGACAGTGTTGCCAATAGTCAAGTCTTCTGCTAACCGGAGCCAAAGGCCCACAGCACACCTCAAGTTCCCATTTATGTAGCACAGTGTTGGGCAGTAAAACATTACTGTAATAATATTACTTTTTTTACAATAACGAGCAGTGTAACTAATTACTAATAAAATTTCAGTAATAATCTCACAATTACTCAAGAAACCAAACAACTCATTACAAATTTACTTTTGTTATCACATCACTACTGACTCGATAAACAACATCACATCAGCAGACTAATTTTAGTAATCGTTTTAGTAAGCGGCTGGAAATATTTACATTTATATTTAATATTTAGTTACTTTGATTTTGTTGGGGGGAAAGATGACAAGAACACTGCTGCTGCAGGAAAAACAAGTCCTCAAACCTCTGGTCAGAAACACGACTACGACCAACAGCACAGCAACCTGAAGCTCCAGGAAATACACCCCACCAGAGGTGAACCCTCCTCGGCCGTGGAGGTCGGCTGTAGCTCTACACTGGCTAAACCACCAAAACTGGACAGCTGCAGCTACAAAGAAGTCATAAAGCTTGTGGTTGGATATGTGGCGGATGAAATGTTGCTCCATGAGTGACTCTCGGCCTTTCAGGCAGATCTCACAGGCAACAGAAACTAACACTTTTATTGGGTGTAAAAGAAAAGTAAGATAAAAAGTAGTGTAATGGATTACTGTTGGCAGAGAGTAATAAGTAAAATAATAATTACTTTTAATGAGTAATGAGTAATATATAACATTTTTAGAGTGACAAGGCCAACACTGATGTAGCTAATGTTAGCTAGATTCACAGTGTGTCCTCCGCCTCTCTCCCTGTCGCTACAGACCACCTCACAGGGAGGAGAGTGGGCAGCAGCTCAGCAGCAACATCAGTAAACTTTCTGTTGCTGCTGTTACAGAAGTATGATCCGCTGCTGCCACCAGCCACCAGCCTGCTGTGACACCCGGCGCCGGGGAGGGTTGTGCTGGCTGAATTCCAGCAAGTAAAGCCACCAACTAAAGGTCTGTCTCCTGAGCAGCTGTCCGCTCTTCACCCAGTGAAACAGTCCACAGCGGCTGAGAGCGAGGCGGAGGGACTGTCGGGTGGCTAGCAGATCATTTATTGTCTCATTTGTGGCCTGATGAACAGGGAGAGCGGGACAGGGAGGGACTGAGTGAATGAGCTGCAAGCAAATCTACAATAAAATAAGATCACATAAATCAATGTAGGGAAACTGAGTTACTGTAAGAAGTGTGTGTGTATGCCCGTGGTCGTGGGTGTATGTTCAAATTCTGCCTTTTTTTTTTTCCTTTTTCCTTTTTCAGATTTCTGCCTTCCCCAGCTCTTAGTTTATATACAACATAATGTCTGCCTGAATTACATTCCCTATTTTTTCTTGAGAAAATTTTGTTAATTTACCTGGCAATTCACAAAAATGTTGATGGTGTTGTGATGTTGCATCGTAAATCTGGCAGCCAGTCCTGCTGAATGTTAGTGGACCTTCTGACTGGGTCATGTTTTGCTTCTTGTCTATGGAGACTGAAGGGTGTGTACCGTGTATCACACTATTTTATATGTTGTTATGTTTTACACTTTCAAAATCCAATAAAAATATTTTAATGGAACAACCATTTAGAGGCAGAACCTTTGAGGAAGGAGTTCATGATAAAAACATGTGTCCTTGCAAAAATACATGTAAGAATTAAATTCTGATTCATGCAGATGAATCAGGCGGTCAGTGTGGGTGTGTGTTTGGTGAAGTAATTTGTCACGGCCTGTTTACTCTGCAGATTAAGGATTGTGACAGATTCACACGACCTCTGCAGTTATTACAAATCACAGGAGGATCTGAGGTTAATACCGCACAAAGAAGGTTTAACTCTGCGAAAAACATCACAGCTGGACGGCGTCCTGATTCAATTACTAAAATTCATCCAATCAGGCTGCAGCATTAAAAACAGAAAGCCTCTGTGCAGCAGGTTTACCTCTTTCCCTCCCTGGTTTTAAGAGTATTTTGGTGATTTAATAGAGGTTAGTCTGTCTGTCTGTCTGTCTGTGTCCACCTGTCAGCAGGATTTCTCACAAACGTAACGACGGCTTTCACAGATGAGCCTCAGGTCAAAAGGAGCTAATTAGATTTCTGAGATCCAGATTTCAGTAACTGTCCTGAGGGGATGTTCGCAGGGTCAAGAGCTGCATTTACATTAAATCAGAAGTGACAGGTATTAGGCATCTGGGAGCGACAGCTTGCACAGGTGAATTATAAAACAGTAATTTGCATCTCCAGACACATAATCACCTGCTCTGAAACACAAAGAGTTGTTTTATGTTCCGCCACAGTGTTACAAACACATGATCAGACACATTCTCTGAGCCAGAGGGCACTGAAGTCATAAATGTGTGACACGTCCAAAACAGAAACACACTAACAATCTTATGATCTCAGGTATTTATATTTTTTATTTCTTCAACACGGTGCGTCCCCTGGATTTGAAAGCATCATCAACATGAGCGAATGCAGCATCTGCAGTCACAGAGGATGTTGTGATGTATAACAAAAAATCTGTAATATTATTCTACATACTCTGTGAAATTGTGCCCATTTTCAGAACATAAAAATATAACGTTGTCATTGACCTGCTCTCCTCCCGAGTTTCATTACACACATTCACGGACAGCATCTCAATCAACGCTTGTCACATTGTCACTTGTCAGTGTGCCTTATTTAAAATACATTTCTATTTTCACTGGGCATGCACAGTCTCTACTCAGCACATGCATACAGTCTTTTTCAAAATAAACTTACTGCCTTACACATGCTTTGTTTTTGTGTTTATTTCCTTAAGTTTAGACAAAAAAAGACACAACATTATAACATTATAGTTTGGCTTAATATAAGTTCAGCTCTCGTTACTCAATGCCAAGTCATGTGACATATGTTACTAGTGCAGCATGGTACACATACTAGCACACTAGGGCGTTAATATAGTAACTACTGACTTTTGATTTCACATGGGAAATGAAAATCAGGCTCCCAGGTCAGAGTCCGGTGTCCGACCCATCAACCTTCCCTCCTGCCCACCCAGTATGGACTTCCTCGCTCTTTATAGTTGCCGGGAGCATGGAAATAGCCGCTGCCCTGTGTGTTCTTGTCCCGCCGCTTTCCCCCCTGGCGCCACCAAGCGCCGTTAAAACTACAATGGTGACCGGCCGTGCATCATGCCGATGTTAAAGGACGGCTTTTTTTGTCAGTGTCCGACGCATCAAGTCAATGCCTAGTGCCAGATTTTGATGACTTCAGAGTGAGACCAGGCTGAACCGATACACAAAGACACACAGGCAAGAAAATAAATAAAAAATATGCAACCTCCACGCTGTCAGCTACGGCCACACATAGATTCTAATTCTGTGGGAAACACAGTTGTTGGATATCACGCAAACCGTCGTACGAGGACACACTGAAGTGGTGACTACAGCTGTCGGATAATTGCAGTATGGACAGATATATAGTCGACGTATAAAGTAATATATACTGAAAAATGTAAAGTACATTAACTAACAATTGTACCTAAGTAGAGTACATGTACTCATATCTGCTGCTGTTAAAAATCCAGAGTACTTTACAGTGAAGTTGCGTCAGTGTTGTGCTCATAATCACAGTGAAGAAGCCCCTTCGGGTGTCAATAAGGCTTTTAATTTGCTCTGCGCTGCACTGCTGCAGAACCTAATGGTGTTATTAGAGAACTCAGTGGCTGTTCTCCTGATGGGAATAATTACACAGCAGCAAAGAACGTCAATAAACACCGTGGACAAACACACTTAGAGAGAGCGTCAGTGAAGAGGGAGAAATCAATGATGTGTTCAAATATCCTCTCTTTATTCTGCAGCGAGCGATATGAGAAGTCTGCTTTGAGTTTTCTTTTAAAGCAGGAGAGTCGACTCAGCGGCCGGCAGCTGATGGAAGAAGAAGCATAACAAGGTGTGAGACAGGAAGTGGAGGTGAGCAGAGTGTTTACCAAGTGAGGCTGAAGTCGAACGCAGCACAACGAGAGGAGACACGGTGAGGAAATGATGAGGAATTTGCATTTATATAGCTGCTACTTAACGCTCACCCCCTCCAACACTAATGACAGCATTCAGCATCAATAACCCCCTCACACACACCAAACAGCAAAGTGTGTGTTTGTTCATACATATTCATGTCTTCCTGGGAGAGTGTCTGGCAGCAGGTAAGACACGCACACACACACACACACACACACACACACACACACTCCACCGCCACTATCCATTTATTCTGATTTACCGCTCGCCCTCACCGGCCTGCTGCAGTGTCATAAATCAGCAGCGGCGTGCTGTAGTGTGGCGTGGTGAGACGGTGGTTAATGGGCCGTTCAGCCGTGTTCCTGCCACCTCAGCTCGCCTGGCTCAGACCAGAGGGCGGCTCGGCGGTGACCTCGGGCTGCTGTGAGGTCCACGAAGACTCTGGGTGTCTGGAAATTGGAACTTACGCTACATTACTGCGATGATCAGTTTGTAAATATTGTTCATGTCAACATCCGAGTTGTAGTTAGAACAAGGGCACTGATATATCTGAGCGGAAACAGGGTTCCCTGAATCAGTTGCCCCTCAGGTCAAGAACTTCCAAAGGTAAAAGGAAGGACTGGAGCACACTGATTGATTTACAGCAAACAGATGAACGTTTCAACACCAACACGTCTTCATCAAGGTCAAAGAGGGCAAAGACAAAATGGCAAACACATACTGTATATAGTAGTACCCTAGGCTCTGCTTGTAAGACATGTTTCCAGACAGTTTATTCTGCCTACAAAGAGAAAACAATGGTCGAGTTCCGTTTGCTACAGGCGAGGCGTTCAACTGCGCTCTGCTTGAAGAATGTGTGTTGCCTCTTTCTTGGCCATTGGTCGAGGAAGCTCCAGGAAATACACCCCACCAAAGGTGAGCCCGCCACAGCTGTGGAGGCTGGCTGTAGCTCTGCACTGGCTAAACAACCAAAACTGGATTTTACTGGTGGACAGCTGCAGCTACAGAGAAGTGATGGAGCTTGTGGTTGGATATGTGGTGGATGAAATGTTGCTCCATGAGTGACTCTCCATCTTCCGGGCAGAACCTCAGGAAAATACCGCTCACAGGCAACAGAAGACCCTCAGGTAAGAAAAAGCTATCCAGCCTTAGCTACTCTTAATGCTGATCACCCTGACATTCACACACAGAGGCACACGTGAATTTTGGGGAGATACGCAATGATCAGTTTTATGAGGTGTAACAGAAAAGTAATATAAGGAGTAGTGTAACAAATTACTGTTGGCAGGGAGTAATTACTTTTGAAAAGAGTAACGAGTAATGAGTAATATATTACATTTTAGAGTAAGAAGCCCAACACTGCTTATGCATTAAAGGGATCTTAATTCATCACATTGGATGACTGTATTTCAGATCAGGCCCGTAGAATAAAAACATACAAGAGATTTAAATGCATATTTTGCAGAGCAGGAAGTTAAATATGAGAAACACTTCCTGCAGCTCCAAAGAAGAACAAAACAACAACATTGCAGTTCATCTGCTGGTCAACTTGTATCTGCACCATTATCTTAATTATATTTAAAGTCCATGTTTTTCTCTGCGTGTAAACACGTTCGGTCATTTCAGATTTGATGAGGTGAAACAGCCGCCGCCATCGCAGCTCCATCAAAGGTGACATTTAAATTTAAACAAGGAGGCTGTTTAGCTTTATCTCAGTGTATCTCAGTGTGTGTGTGTGTGTGTGTGTGTGTGTGTGTGGGCTAAATGGTTTTTTTGTTTTCTTGGGGGCTTTTTTGTGCAGCCTCTTTATCGAGCTGTTATTTTTTCTCCTCAAAGGAAACGCTGATTCATCTCTTTCCACTAAACACTCATCTCAGCAGGGCGATCGAGGGACAAGAAGACATAATTACAGTGTTCTGCTCAGCGCGCTCTCCGTCTCTCTCCGTCTCTGTCTCCCTTGATTGTCCTGCGTCTGCCTCCTCACTCGGTTGATGGGAAGTCAATCAGGAGGTGGTGAAAACACAGTCCATGGAGTCGGGGAGTCCACCTCTAACAAAACCACAAATCAATGTGAAAACTGTACACACTGAATCCTGCTGGGAGCCTGGGAAGCTTCCCTGTCAGTTAATTAAACTCTGATTCACATGGATTCAGTGGGAAGCAACCTGCAGGCGTCCCTGCATGCTGTGTGTCTCTGAGACTTCAGAAAGAAAATAAGACACAAAAATATCTTGACTGAAATATGAGACAAACGACTGGTTGAGCTGCAGTTGTTGAGGAAGTGTTAAAAGACAAATCAGTGCAGGTGATCGAAAATACAAAACAACAATGATCATCCAACTCCAACGAGGGTTTCGTCCTGGAAACGTGGCCAATTTGAAACAACCATTTCAGACAACGTGAACGTGCTTGTATGTTTTGTATCAACCAGTAGATCATGAAAAATCCAGTAACAAGGCGCAAAAAAAATATTTTCTTCCAGATCACACACAGCGTGTTGTGTTTACATGGCAACTCGCGCGAGACTAGCTGATGGCTAGTGGTGGTGCTAGTTCTCCAGTCTCGCGTGAGTTGCCATGTAAACACAGCACTGCTGGAAGGATTTAGCTCTGGAGATTGGTGGTGTACCTGTGAATGCTGTGCCCCAGTGCCCACAGAAGAGGAATGCCTCTGTTGCAAGGAATGGGACCGGTTGCAGCCTTATTTTCAAGGTCTGGATGTGACCGAGGACGAGACACCTCCACCTGGAGTAGTATCCAGCTGGGCTTTATCTAGAGCTCGCCAGATATATTTCGGCCGCGCTTTGGAAAGCAGAGCTAGATGGTAAACAAACATGGCAGCACACCAGTAAGGTAAGACAACACGTTTACATGTCGTTTTCTATATGTTCTCTGACATTTATCCTAACGATATGAGGCGGTCTTTGTGGAAAAAAAGCTTGTTTAGTGGACTAACTTTGCACTTGAAGGTTGCCCGTTCACTTACGTTTTAACAGGTCTGACGCTACTATGCGCCCCGGCTGTATCTAGGCTAACGGCTAACATGCTAACTATTATTTTTATGTCACTAGTGACTTGAAACAAATTTAGGACGATAGGAGACAGGTTGAAATAAACTGAAATTTCCCTTTAAGGACAGTGAGGGAGAGAGAGGGCGGCCGGGCTTTGTTGAGCAAGAGTCTGAATCTTTCTTATTTTGTATTGCTTGTGTGTAATATGGCCCGTGCGCTCTCTCTAACATGACACAACATGAGGCCCAATATTTCACAGTTCTGTTTGTTTTAAGAGACTTTCAATCAGAACACAGGAAGAAGAACTTGTTCATTCATTTACAACGTCATCTGTCAAAAGAGTTCATTAAAGATCAATCCCTACGATCAGAAGAGGCGATGGGCCTATTGGACCATTTAATTGACAACATGCTTTTTTTCCATTTCAACAGACTGAGCTTGGCTTATTTTACAGAGAAGATGCATTATAATATGCAAGATAACAAATAGTTAGGAGTTATAGGAGTTACTGCCTGATCAAACATTAAACACTGTCGTCCTGCAGCTCCTGCTGGCTGCACATTGGCTGCAGCAGTTCCTACATGAATTATGGGTGTTGTAGTTTTTAAATTGTGTACAGCAGTGGCGAGGAAGTAGATGAAGAGAGCAGTTGCAGCCATGAGGACAGGGAAAGCGCAGGCAGCCACGAGAAGGAGTGATTTGCACTTTACAGTCCAGCCTCTTGTTCTAACTGTTCAAAACTGTTCTACAAAGTGATTCAGCAGTAACGAATGTACCAGGCCTCTTTTATTTTGTTAGCTTTTATTTTTTTATCAAGTTTAAAGGACAAGTGCGTTTACATTGATCACTTCCATAAAATAAAACAAGAAATTGGAAAAGATTGAAAAAAATGTTAAAATGAAATTAGGGACTGATCACAGATGTGTTGTCTCTGTGTGTTTTTACATCTGTTGTTGCTTTAATTTGCAGCTATGCTTTTAATGAAGCTGACACGTCATGACAGTCATGCAAATCTTTCTTCTATGCTGTTTGGCATCTTGCAGACAGGCTGCTAGCCCAGCACTTGCTAAAGTGTTCTCACCTGTTTTCTCTGAGAACTTAATGTGTGCTCACCTTTTTCTGGATCCAGACATTTAAAAATACAACTAATAATAATATAATAATTAAACAGCACCTCTCGTACAAGAAATGTAGCACAAAGACAAGCTGATCAAGAAGGCCAGCTCTGTCCCGGGATGCTCTCTGGACTCTGTGCAGGTGGTGGGAGAAAGGAGGAGGACTAATGACTCCCATCCCCTGCAGGAGGAGATAAAAGCTCTGGAGAGCTCCTTCAGCGATAGACTGATTCACCCAAAGTGTGTGAAGGAACGCTATCGCAGGTCCTTCCTGCCTGCTGCTGTCAGGCTACATAACCAGCACTGCTCACAGTAGACTGCACCATGGACACTTTATAGACACTATGGACACTTTAGGGACACCATGGACACTTTAGGGACACCATGGACACTTTAGGGACACTATGGACACTTTTTGCACATACAATCACTTGCACTAGATGTGCTCTCTTTAACCCACTGATTATTATTATTAATAATATTATTTATCATTGTTTCTTGTATTTTTGTACCTTATTTTGCATGCCTAGTTTTTTAAGTTTTAAGTTTTTAAGTTTAAATTTTGAAATTTTTAATCTGACTCTCTCCTTGACTGCTGGGATTTCTCAATTGTGGGAACAATAAAGGTGTATCTTATCTTATCTTATCTTATCTTATCTTATCTTAAAGTGCTTCACATAAAAAAAGACACAACGGACAATAAACAGACAGACAAGGCACTTCAATATGAAAGGACATTTAAAAAGAGTTTAAAACATGGATTCACTGATTCTACAATTTTTATTTAAAAGTGGTGATTTGAGATCCTATGAATCAAAGTCACATATATCTTCTTTGTCACCTTTAGGCCCTCTGACATCATCAACAATCAGAGCCTGTAATTCCAAACAGACACAGACTCATTAACTAACATCAGGAGGTTTCTACCAGGAGCCAAAGTGTCTGCAGAGCTCTGTCTCTCCCTGAAACAAATGTACACGGTGATCAACACTGGCGGAAACACTGAATGAAGCAGTTTCACGTTAAAAAACCCAACAACTACAGTCCAGAGCCAGTGTCTGGCTTGTTCATACTGTAAACAACAATTCTTATTTTCAGGTGATTACACTGTAAAGAGAACATACTTAGAATATTATATTTCTGCCACTATATCCCCCTAAATCCAACACACTGGACCTTGTATGTATGTTGGATAAGCAGCACACACAAGAGCAAATTGTATCTGCTAGCTACCAGATCAGCCCGTGATACTGACCCTCGCCCCCAGAGGCTTTCTGGTCATCAGGCGATAGCCGATGGGTACCAAGATTAGCATTTCCATTACCAGTTGAAACATTCCACCACCCCCTTTATCACCAGCCGTTTGTTTCAGTTCAATTAGGCGAACATAAATGCAGACATAACCCATAATACCTCAAGGATGAGGTCATCATTCTTTGTCCATCACTGTCTCACAAGTGAGTTTCTCAGCAGCAAGGCAACTGTCTCGAACTCAGGTTTTCTTCCTCCTCTAGTTTAGCATCTGTCTCTGATAGGCTCATATTAGACAACACCCGTCTGCTTGTCCAATCAACTGGATGAATGACACCATGTGACCTGTTACAGCATCATAACACAGTATAAAAACTAGCAGAATGCTAACAACAGTTGTCACAGTTGTGGTGACGGCAGCCCTACTCAGCAGTCGCAGTTCAACCCTCACACCAGACACCAAGATCCTCAGAGGTCACTTTACATTTAGTGACAGATGCCAAAACTTGAGCACAGCATCAGTTAAGGGAGGACACCCGTAAACACACTGAATGAAGCTCCTCACAAGCACCGCACAACCAATGTGTTTGTGTGTCTGTGTGAAACCTAACACAGCCATCGATCACACTGGAGTGAGTCAGTGAGGCCCCGGAGAGGAGTGTGTGTGTGTGTGTGTGTGTGTGTGTGTGTGTGTGTGTGTGTGTGTGCGCTGTCAGCAGGACAACAGCTCAGACTGACGACATCATGTCATGTTAAACTAACAGCTGCTGGACTCTGTGACAGAGATCATCAAACATGATGACAAACAACTTCCCTTCACACTGACTCAAACCAAACACACACACACACACACACACACACACACACTACAGAGTCCCAGCTACACATAATGTTTCTAGGCTTTGTTTTTATTCAAGTATTTCCGTTTCATTTCAGCATATCTTTTTATTGTATCTGTTTCAGTGAGTTCCAGATCACTTTATATTTCACAGTCTCCTCTGCTGTGGCCTCTCACACTTAAAGTGAAAAGCTGAAAACAACATATCGTGTTTTCATTCAATTCTCAAGCAAATGTTAAAGCTCCAGTGTGCAGGACTTAAAGGATAACTTCGGTATTTTTCAACCTGGGCTCTATTTCCCCATGTGTATGTGTGCGTATGATTCATGGGTACCACTCGTTCTAAAACTGGTTCAGTATTGAGGCACGAAACGAGCTAAAATGGTAACGGGGCAAATGTGTCCCGTATAAAAGTGCTTTTTTTCACCACTGACTGGTTCAGATCACCAGTGCTATCTCTGTAGATAGCATATTGTAGCGGCCCTGGGGCAGTGGTGAGTGTGAATGAGTGGAGTCAGCTGTCAGTCAGTGTTGGAGCAGAGAGGGGGAGGGCGGCCCCGCTCGGTACTGTAAATGAGTATGTGTGTGTGAAGTGTGTGTTACGCCAGAAGAGTCAGAGTTTGGGACGGAGTCTTTTACGTGCTACCCCCTGGAGTGTTACCGGAGTTTTTGGAGTGCTCAAATAAACGGGCCTTTTTCCCAAACGCAAGAACAGGATGTCGCACAACACCCCGTACAGCTTTCACAGGCTGCCTTTGTCGGACGGCGAGATGCTGAAGTTGTGGCTAGTTGTGCTACAAATGGATGCTAACACCCCTGTCCAGACACTGCGCCTTGCAGACCATCGGGTCTGCAGTGCTCACTTCTCCCAAGATGACTACTGCCAGCCGAAGAAGAGAAGACATCCAATCCCGAAACACCTCTTCCTCAAGAAAACGGCTGTCCCACAAGTAGAGAGAGCTACAGACACAGTGGAGCAAAGCTCGTGACGTCACAGCCCAGAGGTAAGGGAAAGGCTAGTATGCTATTTACAGAGATAGCACTGGCGATCTGAACCGGTCAGTGGCGAAAAAAAGCACTTTTATACGGCACGCATTTGCCCCCATTACTGTTTTAGCTCGTTTCGTGCCTCAATACTGAACCAATTTTAGGACGAGTGGTACCCATGAATCATACACACACATACACATGGGGAAATAGAGCCCAGGTTGAAAAATACTGAAGTTGTCCTTTATGAAGGTATATTGGCAGAAATAGAGTATAAAATAATAAGTGTGTTTTCTTTTGTGTATAATCATCAAAAATAAGAACTGTTGTATTTTGTATGTTTCTCAAGTTGAACATATAAATCAAACACTGGCTCTAGAAAGGTACAGTAGCGTTTTCGCCTCAGCAACCAGCCAAAAACCCTGATTTTGAATTCAGTGTCTTTACTAGTTTATATCACAGGATTTGTTAGTTATGGAGAGGAAGAAACCTCTGCAGATAATTCAGCTCCCATTAAAAACCTCCTGCACGATGAACAATGGAGGAATTCCGACCAGGAGAAGTTTCAGCTGGCTGCAATCTGCAATCCTCTTCATTAGATGCCACTAGATCTTTGCTGTCAGCCCTAGAGTGGTCTCCTCTGGTCTGAATCAGGGACTCATGTTGTTCCAAAGTTGTATAATTGCCTAGAGTTGGTTGGTGTTCTCACGGCAGCATTTACAAGAGGACCAGATCAAATGCCTTGTGTGAGAAAGCTGCTCTTGATTGGTCAGAATTTCCATGTGGGAAAAATCCAGGAAGTAAAGCAAACGTTGAAGAAGAGTACACTTGCAAGATAAATGTGACACTTTCTAATGTCACAAACATTTGTTTCTTTCTTTGTCCCAGCCTGTATAATTCCCCCAGATTTTTCATCTTCTAAAGTGCAGTGTGCTTTCTTCTGCAGCGACACCTCATCTCATCTGATTAAAGACAATCTAATCAATTAACAAACATCAAGCAGCCGGGCGGAAGCTCCGAGCCATCACAGTGATGCCAGAGGGCAGACAGACTGGAGGGAACGATGTTTTTCTCAGAGCTGCTTCACTTCACAACACCGCTGCAGTTATAAAGTGTCACACACACCCACACGAGCGCCACTTCCTTCGCCTCAGACCAGAGCTCAGAGTTTCCCCGGAGTATCTCGTCTCTGAAGCTCAGAGTCAGACTGAAGCTCAGGGAAGCAGGCGCTGCTTTAAAAAGCTTCTCTTTAAAACATGAAAGGACGTCTGCAGGGAGAGAAGTGATTTAAAATGCAGCAGGAGCGACCGGGCGGCTCTCTGAGGGCCGCAGCCTGAGAGATGAAGCTGTGGAGGTTCAGGGACAGAGCGAAGAGTCGAAGGGTGGCGTGATACCATAGTACAGGCTGTCCTCATTTACCATTGCTACTCAAATCTATGAAAAGTAATGCACTATAATTCATATATAACTGATGTACTCATGAGCCATGAGGCTGTGATCATGTGACAGGAGCAAAGGAGGACGTCAGGTGAGGGAGTATGTGGGGCCGTTTATACGACAACGATTTCTCTAAAAACGCAAAAATCTGTCCTTTGCGTTTTAAAAAACTTTTACGTTTATATGACGACGTTATTGAAATGATCCCCGTTCACACGGAGCCGCAAAATCTACTGGAAACGCTGTAGTATGCACGCCAGGCCAATGAGTGGCAGTGTAAATTTGCAAAGCAACACCACAGCATGACGCCATGCGCTGAAGCACCTTCCTCTACAACGCCGTGATTACAAACCAAAACAAAGAAGACACAATGGTGAAAGCATGCACAGATAACTTTGTCTGGATGGACGACGAGGTGGAGCTGCTACAGTAACAGATCTACACTTCACTTCAGATCAACAGGGTGAGCAGCACAAACACAGCTCGGCATTGTTGTTGTGACGGTCGGCGTGCCTAGTGACTGGAACCGTAATGCACACGTGCGAAAAGTCTCCATTTTCAGTGGAACTGCATATTGCACGTTTACATGACAACGGAGACGCTGCCGTTTCCAAAACGTTGCACTCTGGAACCTGTTTTCAAATTGTTGCGTTTTCAGGCAACCAAAACGCAGCTGTCGTGTAAACGATTGGCCAAAACGCAACTAAAGTTTACCGTTTTCAGTTGAAATCGTTGTCGTATAAACGGGGCCTAAGGCTGCTTTCACACCTGCCCTGTTTGGTTCGGTTCAATTGAACTTAAGTTTGTTTGTCCCCTCAGTGCAGTTCGTTTTGGGCAGGTGTGAACGCACCAATCACACTCAGGTGTGCACCAAAACAAACAAACTCTGGTGTGGTTCAGGGTTGTTGTTTTTTTTTTTGGGCCCAATATCAACCTTTTTGGCGTCAAGCGCCACTAAGCAACTTTCGTAGGACTGAACAGCCCTGCGTCCAATGCTGTGTCCAGTTCTCGTCACAGGACACAGGATTAAGACCCAGGAGGCCGCTGCCTCCCGTGTGACACCAAAAATCAGCACTGAGTTATTTTAAAGTACGTACATCAGGTCACGTGACCACATAATGACACCCAGCCATGATTCTTTTCCTCAACCTAATCGAACCAGTAGAGGCACTAATTCCTAAGATATCATATGAACCACTGTATGATGTTACGTTGGATAATGGGAGCGTCATCGACAGGTGATTCTGCAGCGTATACGATATCTATGAGAAATATTTAAACTACATAGCAGCATCTGAGTACACTGGGGTGTTTTTCCAAAAAGAAGAAATCCATCACACACTGAGACTTTTGAATTAAGTTTTGAGAAGCTGAGGGTTTTTACAGAGCTGATATTAAACAGTCTGTGCAGAGAGATTGAACTTCTTTAAACAATACACTCAGCAAACAACGATCAATAACCTCAAAGATGCCCCAAAAAATGAAATAAAATAAAATAAAACAGCTCAGACTGAAATGTTTTCAAGAAAGGACATAGAACAGTTCTACCCCAGTAACAACACATCTCAGTACTGGTGTCAGAGTATCTATCAAGTATCAAATACTGTCACCAGAGAGCATCCCAGTGCGTCCAGTCTGACCATCAGCCTCCCACTAACGGTGTCCATTAGCACAGTCTCACTGAGATAGACGACTTCTTCTTCTGTTATGAATTTAATGCTTTTCAACCTGAGGGTCAAAGCTCGGGGTGAAAACTGTGGCGCATGCTCAGAGCGCCTCGGCCAGGTTGGTTCTGATTGACTGTATACATACATCACATTATCTGGGTGTGTCCAGTTTTAGTAAGACTTACACACTGTAATGTCATATTAACGTTCTAACTGTCCTCGCTCTGTAGCTATCGACCCTAATAAACACAGGTGTGGACTTCAACATGAATCGAATCACAAATTTGATGCCTTCGGGCTCGACTTGACAATATCAAAAACGACTTGCAACTCGACTTGGACTGTAACACCCATGACTTGTGAGTTTGCTTGGACTTGAGCCTTTTGACTTGAAAATACTTAAAACCTTCCCTCAAGCGTAACAATTAAGAAGTATGTTGTTTACAAAGTGAGTCACAAATCTGTTCATTTCACACTCCAGTCCAACAGCCTCCAATCAAGTTACAGCAGAGAACAATTAAGAACTAACGTGTCACTGATCCCTGGCTGGAAATAATGATACCAAGGTTAATGCACTTGTATAGTGTCTTTCTAGTCTTGTGACCACTCAAGGTGCTTTTACACTAAATGCCATATTCACCCCATCACACACTGGTGCTCGAGGCTACCGTTCCTGCTGCTCAGTAACCACTCACACTCTCTCACACACCAATGGAACAAGCAATTTGGGGTTCAATATTTTTCCCCACCAGAGGAGCCGGGGATTGAACCTCTGAGCTTCAGAGTAGTGGATGATCCATTCTGTTTGGCGTAGAGCATGTGAAGACTTGTTAAGGTCTCAAAACTAAAAGTTAAGGAGTTTGGACTTGAGTTTAAAGACTTGAGATTTATTAGTGACTCGCAAAACAATGACTTGGTCCCACCTCTGATAGCAACACACTACATCATCATGTAATACTGACACCAACATTTGCTTTCCTCACCACCTTACACACACACACACACACACACACACACACACACCTCTCCTCCTCATGTGAGCGCAGCAGCTTGTGTTCCAGATGGGCTCAGCCTTCTTCTGTGTCTCCTAATCAAAACAACACTAAACCTGCTCTGAGAAAACGTCCAGGAGCTCAGTGAGGATCCAACATTCATCAATGACAAAAGTGTTCACAAGTAACAAGAGAAAACTTCTACATGTTGTCCAAAGTTTCGTCAGAGACAAACACAAAGGGCCTCTTTTATAGTGTCTATAGAGCACAGTCTGCAGTCATGTAAGGCGTGTCCAACTCCACTTTTGTTTGTTAAATGGTGCATAATCTGGGAGCAAGAAGCAAAGGGGTTGTATTTAGTGTCTTCATTAACCATAGGTGTGTTTTGGGCGTAACATGAATTGAACCAATCAGAGTGTAATCTCCCATTTCCTTTAAAAGCCACGCGTGCCTGTATTTGGCACACTGGAATTTACCAGTGTTCATTTTAGATTTAGTCTTAGTCCTGTTCTTGATTTACGAGCACACACTCACTAATCATCATCTGAAAAGCTCAACATCTCTCTGTTTATGCTCTCAACAAATAACTAATGTGAGCCAACTAGGATTTGTCCCCAGGTTCATTGTAAACTCTGACTTATCCATGTGACTGTTAAGAAGCAGAAACATAACTTGTTTCTTCATGTGCAACATGTTAGGTTTACTTCAGCATGACTCTCACCCTCTCCACAACGCTCTGGTCGAACAGAGGAGCACCTTCAGCCAGAGACTGATTGCTCCTAAATGCACCACTGAGCGTCACAGGAAGTCATTCTTACCTGTGGCCATTAAACTGTACAACTCCTCCCTCTGATGATCGGACTCATTTGGTTATTTATAAAACAAAACAAACAATATAATTACTCATTCTTATTTCATTTATAACGCTACAACCATTTCATTGTATATTCTATATATTTCAGATTGTCTACTTTAATATTTTATTTTATTTTAATGTCTACTTTAATATTTTATTTTATTTATTTCATTGTCTATTTTAGGATTTACTTATATCTTCATCTTTATCTCTTGTTTCCATTCATGCTGTATTTCTATTTCTACTTTGCACGGAGCATTGGAACAAAAACAATTTCCCCCCGGGGATTAATAAAGTATTCTGAAACTGAAACTGAATCTGAATCTGAATTAGTCTGGAGGCTGGCTTTGCTGCCGTTCAGTGGCTAACGAGCGGAGCTAGCTGCTAACAGCCACAGCTGCAACTAACAAACTGCACAAATCCATTCAGCAGCTCCACCATCCACAGTCAGACACACACGGCTGATTATTTACTGCTGAATTACAGCTCACAACTCGCACCAACGGCTGACGCTGCTCTAGTGTGAGTGTTTCTGGTGGTTAGCGAAACATCCTGGTGCAGAATATTTGCTGGAGTTTATCGTCCTGACACTCATGTTGCATTTCAAGAGAATAACAACCACAGCTATTCTTGGCTTTTAATGTCCGACAGTGCTCCACTAACATGTTTGTCACATCTCATCAGTGCAAATGAAGCATATATCTTTGTCTTAGTTTTTATTATCAACATCTATTTTTAGCTCGTCATCATCTCAATTTTGTCCTGGAAAAAAGTCAATGAAAAATTTTCGTCATAGTTTTCATCAACAAAATTAACACTGCACTTTACAAGGCGGATTCAGCCATTTGGATCAGTGAGCACTTTTCTGTTAAAAGTAGGCTAATGCAGTCAGAGCAGTGATGTCACTGCAGCAGATACTGTGGGACAGTTAAGCAGCAGAACTGAAAACTGTTGTTATAAACTTGACACAGGAAACAGAAATAAACTTGTAGCTTCTGAACTAATGGGTCAAGTTGCACTGCTGCTTGTGCGCACATGCTCACTGTGTCTCTCTTTACAGGGACGCACTTGTCAGACAATAAGTAAAGCTGTAGTTTTAGCCGGCCCACTGCTGTACAGCAGCAGTTATTTTATTCAGTGAATCAAACATCAAAATGTGTCACCAGTGTGATTACTGTGTATTTCTCCCACAGGACAAACACAGCAGGAACATACTGCACCATTCAGACTTTAAACCAGGTTTTGATTTGTTGATGGTGCCAACGCTTTCTGCTGCCTCAAAATAGAAACACACCAACAATGCCCCTGACCACACCTTGTTTGAAGGCCTACCTCCCACGGCCACATAGATGGGCGCAATTATATTTGCTACTTAAACAGTGTGGCTGCTGGCCGTGAAATGACAGCTGTGTCGTTCTGAAACAATGACAGTTGCACTGCGCTGTGTGCTGCTTTGCACCGGGTGTACGACAGGGCCCACTGAGTCATTATTTTAAGATTCTGAGTCATTATTTTAAGAAACTCTCATTATGGCGACGTACAGGAACACTGGAGCAAACAGCTTTCCATTCAAACAATATTCACAGTTCAGTCTGTGACTTATGACCCATCATCTCGCTCTGTCATAATACAGAGCTGAAGCTTATTTGAGCCTCCTCCCTCACAGAGCTGCTGAATTATGTGACAGTCTAAGCAGTGTTCAGTCCGTGCAGAATGAACTGTTCCCACTGGTTCTCTGCACAGATCCTCACTCTCTCTGTGGGACCGGCTGTGTGGCTGCCTGGCCGTAAATCCCGGCTCTGGCCGGCGCAGAGTTGTGTTCGTCCCGGCTTTAATCCGTCCAGCGGCTGGCGGTGGTGGGATTTGGGAGGACAGTTTGGCTTTAGTTTCCATGTAAACAGAGAATGAGGTTAAAGGAGGGGACAGCTGGACCGTCACTCACTGTCAGCTTCACACAGACACCGACAGCAGAACCGCAGACAAAGAACCAGCACTGAAAACTGCTCTGAGTGTTCACAATACTGCTGCTACTCACTCATATTTAGAATCTGTGCGCTGTATGCTTACAGTCAAAAACAGCTCACCACAAAACTTATAATTCTGAAAACTTTCTTAAAATCAAAGCCCATCCTCACCTGTGGAGGAGCTTTTTAGATCATTCATACCACACTGTAAAGCAGACGTCACCAGTAGACATGAGATATTGTTTGAATATGGTCAAAATTCTGCACATTGCTGTAGAAATGATGCTGTACACACGTGACATCTTTAACCACCTGGAAAACAGCAGGTTGGGTGCTGGGCACAACTCTGTGCCAACTTTCAAGGGTGTGGAGGCAGGTTGTGTCTGTGGTTGTGAAGTGACCATAACCAGCACCATGTCAGAGCCTACTTAGCAGAAATCCTGAGTGCAGAGCTGATCTTCTTCCACGTGTTGTTTTGTTAGTGTGTATTATTTGTGGGACAGATGTGGCGCTCTGGGTAGCCCCGCACTAACATGATCAACCTCTTCTCCGTATTTATCACAGACTGATAATTACGGATGAAGTGAAAGGTATCTGCGAGCTGTGATTGGTTGGTCCTCGTCACATGACGTGCTTCTGCATTCCAAAAGTTGAACTCTGTTCATCTCAGGGCACAGCCGTCGTGCCCTGACTACTGAGCAGGACTGTGAGCATTTACACTTGTGCAGTGGTGTGTCTGTGTCACTCTGCAGTTACACCTCCACAACACTAGTTGGCAGCAGGGTTTCTGTGAAGTGCTGTACAGTTTAGTTGATTTAAAACACACATTAAACACACATTAAACACACGTTAAACACACATTAAACACACATTAAACACACATTAAACACACATTAAACACACGTTAAACACACATTAAACACACATTAAACACACATTAAACACACATTAAACACACGTTAAACACACATTAAACACACGTTAAACACACATTAAACACACGTTAAACGCACATTAAACACACGTTAAACACACATTAAACACACATTAAACATACGTTAAACACACGTTAAACACACGTTAAACACACATTAAACGCACATTAAACGCACATTAAACATACATTAAACACACGTTAAACACACATTAAACGCACATTAAACGCACATTAAACACACGTTAAACACACGTTAAACACACATTAAACACACGTTAAACACACATTAAACACACATTAAACACACGTTAAACACACGTTAAACACACATTAAACACACATTAAATGCACGTTAAACACACATTAAACACACATTAAACATACATTAAACGCACATTAAACATACATTAAACACACATTAAACATTAAACAATAATGCTAAACACACATTACAAGCCTATGGCATTTTACATTGTATAAACTAGCCTAGCAGCTAGCAGAGATTTCCTCTGCTCATATGAAACCAGGGACAACAGCAACATGTAACAAAGGTAACGTTACAAAATTCAGCTTCCAAACGGGCCAAACCTATTCCACATACTGCTGTCCTGCCCTCCTCCATCAGCTCCACCCCCTGAGCCACAGATACACAGTGTAGCGGTGCAGACTCACCTGTCAGGGGCGCCGCTTCCTCTCTTGGCTGTCGTGGTGCGACTGGCTCTCAGCTCGCCGTTCATCCCGGCGTCTGAAAAACAAAAACAAACCGTCAGATCAGGTTAGACACTCCACATGACCCGAGGGTAGACGGTGATGAAGGTGGACAGGTAACACACACACACACACACACACACACACACTACTGCACAGTAAACAAACAGCCCACCTGCAGCTCACACAACACACAAAACTAAATGGAAAGAGCAAAAACACACACACACACACACACACACACACACACACACACACACACACACCCCCAGCGGGCTCAGCCGGCCACCTTAACAAGCGGCCTGAGAGTCTAATTGGCCTCCATCTGTCAGACTGGAATTAATTTCTTCTCACATTCACGATGCCCCAGCAGCAGACATGTTACCTGTCTGTCAGCCTGAGACAGACAGACAGACAGACAGACTCTTCTGGCCATGAGGAAAAAAAAATCTGAGTCATGAGATTGATTTTAGAAAAACACAGTGAACTCTTCTGTGACTTCATGAAACCCTGAGGTCGTGTTGGGAAGTTAAAGAGACTTTCCTCATTTCAACAAATACACCACAGCTTCATCCATTCATGTTCAGGTGACACAAACATCTAGTGGATAAAGCAAACCATGACTCTTATCTGAAAAAGTCTGATGACGTTATTATATAGCAGAAAAGTCCACAGGTGGAGGAGGTGGAGGAGGTCGGATGGGACCAGTTTCCAAACAACAGAAAACATTGGTTTCTTTTCCCCATGATCATAATCATTCCCGGACCTTAACCACACCATATCATCACAGTCATGATAATAAAGGTCCCCATTTTAACCCTCTAACCAAGTACTGAACCGAACCTACCATATGTTAAAGGTCCAGTATGCAGGATTTAGCATAAGGAATAACATAAGTATGTAGGAGTGGTTTGGGAACGGCCCCGTGTTCTCCATCTTAGCTTAGCTTGTCAGCATGCTAATGTTGCTAATTGGAATTAAGCACAAAGTCCAGCTGAGGCTGATGGGAATGTCTTTAACCCTGCAGGTATCTGGTGATAAACCAAAGTAGTGGACACATTAAATGTTGACCTGACGGTGGCGCTAGATGAAAAGTTAGAGGATTATTTAAGTTATTACAGTTCTGAAGGGGACGTGAATGATGAGCCAAAGTATGTTAGTTCATCCAACAGACATTTCATTCCATCCATCCATTTTCGTCCCTCTCCCCAGCGACACTTTCCAGCTCCTCCTGGAGGACCCCGAGGCGTTCCCAGGCCAGATGAGACATGACCTCCAGCCTGTTCTGGGTCTGTCCCGGGGCCTCCTAATGGTTCGACATGCCTGGAAGCCTCTAACAGGAGGCGCCCAGGAGGATCCTGATCAGATGTTGAACCACCTCAACATGAAGGAGCAGCGGCTCTACTCCGAGCTCCTCCCCCTATCTCTAAGGCTGAGCCCAGACACCCTACAGAGGAAACTCATTTCAGCTGTTTGTATCAACGACCTCATTCTTTCAGTCACTACCCAGAGCTCATGACCACAGGTGAGGGTTGGGATGTAGATTCAGGGTTCGGTGCATTGTGTGCCCAGCTGCTGCAGGGGGCGGGGCCCATGGCACGCTGATCTCTGGCGTCGCCGACAGACATTTCATTGAAAAACACAAATGTGAACCTGATGATGGCACTAAAGGAAAAATCAGAGGGTCACCAAGGTTTCGAGGATTTATCTTTTAGGGAACATGAATGTTTGTAATCAATGTTGTTTGCAATCAATCGATTAGTTGTTGGGATATTTCAGTTTGAACAAAGGTGCTGGATCATTGAGTGTGTCCTTCTGCAGAGCTGCCACCGTGATGGAAAACAAGCATTTCATTGTGATCACAAACTGATTTTGTGAGATTAAGACACCGTTCTCATCTTTGCTGAGACCTTAAAGCTCCTTCCTTGTCGTCACAAAAACCACAAGAACAATTCTGTTTCCTGTTTGGCTTCATCTCTTCAGTCGGAGCAAACCACTCAGTCACCGTTTGGATTTTGTAATTGAAAGCAGAGTGCAGCTCTGCTCTTCACGACCTCCATCAGAGCTCGGTGCACGGCTCCCAGGACCCCCCGCATGTCAAACCGTGTTGGGAAAGCAGCAGCTGGCCCTTTGCCTCCCATCATGCCCCTCTCCCCACCCGCAGCGCTGACAGTCGGCGGCAGGGTTGTTTATGGCTTCCACGCCGGCTGCAGCTTGTAGAACATTAGTCTTTTAGTGTGAGGTTTATGAGCGCCGTCACTCACCATCTGTTAACTGCCGGGGTGCCTTTAATCGTCCCCCCCTTCCTCCCTCCCCTGGAGATCGATAAGGCTGCCAGGTCGCCGCTACGCCTGCCGTGTGCTGAACGGGTGATTGTGCATCATCGACTGAGTGATTACAGCTATTTGCTTGCTTATTGCTTCGCATTGTTTGGACGACACATCAGCTTCGGGGGGGGGGGGGAAAGGGAAAATGAGAGAGGAGGGAAGGAAGAGAGAATGATGACAGGACAATTTCACACCCTCATGGTTATTGGTTTTCAGGGACAGGCTATTCAAAGTTTGGCAGGAAACCCAGAGCGGAGCAGAGGCCGGCTGCTGGCGCCTGGATGAGGCCACGACGATGACTTCCATCCATTCATGTTTGTTTTTAACTGTTTGTCAGGAAATATCTGTTTGCTGTGCGATGATGATGATGATGAGTCCGCCTCTGACAAATCTGTATCAATTTTGAGAAACAGGAAAGCTCAGAGCGACTGAACATTTTGTAGCAGACAGATACGTTTCAGACAGTGTTCGCACCGCACCATGGCTTTGGGCGGAGCTCTGTTTTTTGGGGTTGTGGGGGGTGTCTGCACCACCATGTTCATATACAACTCTATCTGTCCTGAGCATGGATGGATCACTGATCGGGCCTATGAGGCACAGGCCCAGGGGCCCAAAGATTCAGGGGGCCCCCTTGGCCTTCATCTGCACAATGTCACTCAAATTAATACACACCAACCAGACACAGACTCAAAAAGACCTCACGGAGATGCAAAGGAACTTAAAAAAGACACGAGATAATGACAAAAAGGGACAAAACAGCCACAAAACAATGCTGAAAAAATTACTTCAAATAGACAAAATGACATCATGATGGAGGCAGACGAGACGACACTGCTCGGCCCTGTGAATGGAACATTTACATTTAAAAAAACGCCCAGATGGAGCTGTTGACAGCAGCAGCGTTCTCTGCAGGTTCTGCAGGAAGGAGTTTTGTACCATTGCACAACTTCAAACCTGAAATATCACCTCAACACAAAGACTTTAGGTCCGAGCTAGCACAGCCTCTGATGCTAGCGCTAGCAGCCAGACTCATCACGCCACACTGGACCAGGTGTTCAGACTGAGTCAGTCTACCTGTGAGCGACAAAGTCACTCCCTTACAGAGTGGATTGCAATGGGCTCACACCAGTTTGGGTGGTCGAGGACAACTGTGTCCAAAATCCAGCAGCTTTACTACGATACATCCGACAACATTCATTTGAATTGAAGCTTTTAAAAACTTTAACAGCAAAAATTGATGTATGTGATTAATTTAGATGAATTCATCACAGAGCATGTCATTAATTAAATTATTTTTTTAATCACTTAACAGCCCTAGTTTAAATGTAAAAAGAGCAAATAAAATAAAGATGATCTCTTAGGTGCATAAAACAAATGTGCACAAAGTCAGAAATACAAACACGTTAACGGTACGTGTCATAATTATGACTGGTGCAATTCAAAGAATAAATATCCATTCTGTCTGTCTGTTACTCCAACAAACTTCAGACTGCATGTGGCTCCATCAGGATACAAACAAGAAGTACATCCAGGTGAGCTGATCACATGACCTCTTCCTGTCAGGTGACCTTAAAGAGACTTCCTGTGAATCCTGATCTAATATTCAGAGGAACTCATAAAACCAGCTGTTGTAAAGTCAAACCAAGACACATATTTCAAATCACCGCTCCTCTGTGAACTTATATTGTTTTAAACCCAGCTGCACCTGCAGGACAGGTGAACACACCTGCAGGACAGGTGAACACATCAGTCACCACCTGTCTGCTCCATTACAGCAGGATCAGACCATCTGCATGATGATTCAACAGATTGATTTAACTTTGTGTTTCAGAGCTCTCTTCATCTCCTGACTCTCCTCCGCATCCTGGATTCATTATTTTCTGTCACCCACATTATGTCTCAGAATAAACTCGTCTGACGTTCATCCTGTTGAAACTCTGACACACAATAGATCCACAGATCATGTTTCATGAAACTGGAGGAAACGATGTGTCTCACAGCTCATTTCAGAGGACGGATGATGTGTTCACTGCTGCCTTGTTTATCCCAGCGTCATCATTAGTTGATTTCTAACCACTAGTTTTTATGTGAATTTTAAAAAGTGGAAACACCAGCAAAAGCATGTGACTTTGGCCTCGTGCACATGTAGACAGGGATTTTTGAAAACAGGTTTTTTCCTCTGTCTTTCTCAAAAACATCCCCGACCACATAACCACTGTTCTAAAAAAGTCTTTGTCCAAATGATGCAAAAACACAACTGAAGAGCCAAACCAACAGGCGGGGATATGTTACCTAAAGCCAAGCACAGAAGAAGATGCTGGACAATCAGGAGCCTAAATACCATCAGGCTAAAGGGAGCAGTGACCTCAGAAGGTCATTCTGACACCGAAAACCTTCACCTTGACAGAGGGTTACAAAACGTGTGTTTGTGTGGGTTAGAACCCCCCCACCCTGGGTTCAAACCAGGAACCCTCTTGCTGTGAGGCAACAATGCTAACCACTGCCCCACTGTGCCACCCTACTATTCCACATGTCAACTATTAACACTGATAAATTAAATTAATCATTTCTTATTTTCTTTGGTATTTTTTGTCACTTATTCTGTGATGATTGCTGGTGATATGTATGCTGATGTTATCCAATGCAAACTCTGTGATCACGTGACGAGATGATGTGTGCACATTGGCGTGCACTGGAGGGCCGTCATAATAATAATAATAATAATAACTACCATATGCCACTGGTCTCAGCTGACCACTTGTGTTCGGATCACCCAAAAGAGCCCGGTCTCACTCATCAAAGGCATCGAAATCCGGCGCTTGGCCAGTGACTTCTGGCGTCAGAAACCAACGAAAAAGGCATCTTTTAACGTTAGCACGATACCTGGCCCACTGCCGTTGTAGTTTAATGGTGCCTGGCGGTGTCAGGGGGACAATGGGGGCGATGAGACAAGGACAATATTAAGGTGGCCAAAGACAGAGTGGGGCTGGCGGGAGGGACTGAGGGTGGATGAGTCCAACAAACCCTGACTTTCACCCGAGAGAGTGGCGTTGGTGTCCCGTAAGATTCTAAAGCCAAACCCTGTTTTTTTGTTGTTGAAGGAAAAAAGACGTCAATTTGCATTGTTTTACCGATGTAGTGCTTTTATTTTGGAAGAGACTGTATGTAATGAAAATGAAAGTGTATTTTGAACAGGCTGAACTTGACACGGTGTCCCAGAACATCAACAACCAACCACCCAGGGTACAAGGGTAACAGACAGGTAAGTCACACGTTGGTACTCCAGCTCACAAAGTCTTCTTCCTTCTTTGTTTCTACGACATGTAGATTCCAATTTTAACAAACTGGACTTGAGTCAGTACCCGTCCAAGAACAAACACCCATCATGTTTTATGAGAGCGGAGGAAACGATGCATCTCGCAGCTCATTTCAGACGTCTTTCCTGCCGCCTCTCTGTACTGCATCCTCATTATTGACGCAGAGCGCTTGTTGCTGTGACTTCATTCTGGGATTGATTGAGTCAGTCAATCCTGTCTGTAAGTGAGCGGCCACCTCCTCTCTCCTCGCTCAGTTAAACTAAGCACAAAACCTGAAACATTACACTCAGTGAGAAGAGTTCCAGTTTGCAGCTGGGGTCATTTCTGCAGCAGAAAAAATAACATATTTGAGTTTCGGGGTCATTTCTTCACAGCCTGGTGATCACAGCCTCTGCTCAAATGTTAGCAGGCCACTTTCAGAAACTGATGTTATTTCTCGTCTGTGACCGCGGACGGTGGCGAGGGTGTGAGCGCTGACATTTCCCTGATTTTATGGATGAATAAACACAACCTTGAACTTGACTCACGTGTGATGAGGGTGGATGCTGAAGAGGAGGCTGATCTTTATCGTGGTTAGCACTGTTCTCATCGAGGAAAGGACCCGACAGTCATCTGAGATAAACACTTAAAGAGACGGTAAATCTCAACCAGGGAATTTTTCAAGAATAGAAAATGCTGGGACGTGATAATGATTTCATTTTGATGATGGAGCTGATTTCATAAAATGTATTGTAATATTTCACAGAGAAACTTTGACATTTGAAATAACAATAAACCACAAACAGCAGCTCCATTCTATCAACTGAGGAGCCTCAGATCGCTGCTCACAGAGTCTTTACAGCAAAAACAGCTCTGCGTTAAAGCAACACATGAGGCTGTGCTGTGCTGTGCTCGTTTCAGTGCATCGGTGATACGCTAAAATACGATCCAGGAAGTAGCACATGAATGCATTTAAAGGCTTATCAGACGCCAGCGTGCTACAGTCAACACAGGAAACAAAGATGAACGTCCATCACAGTTTACAGACGACTTCCTGCTTCAACTCTGAACCTCCATGCTTGTTGGAGCCGTGGTGACACAGCTTCACCGCTCAGTGAGGGATCATTACTGATCATTTTCAGTTTGGCCTCCAAATAAAGACGTTGAGATAATCTGGAGAAACTCTTTGATTGTCTGACTGCTCATTTATTGACCTGTTCTTTTTGTGTATTTCTATCCACCTGCTTTTATGCATATTTTCAATTTCTACAGTAAAAACAGAGCGAAAAAGCAGAAAATTAAAAAAATAAAAAAAAACATTGTAATATTTCAAGAAACTTTTTACTCTTGACTGAGGTGGAAAGGTGGACGCACAGATAAAAAGTAAGTGCAACAAAATGCAACAGAAGCAGCCTTAGTGAATAAATGATGACACCCGTGACTTCAGTAAACCTGGATCCTACACTGTCATGTTTTTAGTGTCTATGTGACTAAATGAGACAGACATTTCTTCAGTTAGTCCAGTATTGACAGAGACAGCTGTGTAACAGGCTGTAATCCCTACAGGCAATTGTGCAGTGTCAATTTATGTCCAATAAAATTTTTTGTTTTTGCCTCTGACAGGCTCGGATTGTTATTGTAAGTGTCTTAAAACAAGATGGAGCCGACGCAGCAGAGAAGAGAAATGTTTTGTTGTCGGTCTGTTTGTTACTGTGACCAAGTCTCACTAAAGAAGAAGTCTCGCTCTGAAATCTCGTGAGAGGTGACTTGTTGCAGGAAAAACAACAGTGGCAGTGTGATGGGAATGTTTGTTGAGTACAGAAAGCCTAGTCTAGTGTTGTCGAAAAGATTTTCACTGCCATGGCTCAATATTTGGCTGATTTCAACAAAGTGAAAAAGTCTGATCAAGATTTCAGATCAAGATTTCATGTGAAACAATCTGAACCTGTCAGTGACAGAAACAAAAACTTTAAGTGGACATAAATTGACGGTGCATAATTGCCCGTAGCTGTTTGGCTACTCAATACTGGACCAGTGTCCGAAAACATCAGATGTCTGTGGAGTGATGAGGAGACTGTGACACTCAGGCTGTTCTCATGCAGTTTGTACATCTTCCATGAAAAGTAATGTGACAAAATTTGTACATTTCCCACATAATAATGAGCCAATAATTTGTGCATAACCCAAATATTTTGGAAGGCTGTGATCATGTGACCAATGCACTGACGGGAGCACGACGGAGGCGGTCCAAGCTGTCCAGTTAGGGGACAGGTGAGGTGGTGAATGGGTCACAAAACACAGGACTTTCCCCTGGAGAATTCAAAATTGTGTTAGCTTTCTTTTCAGTCACTTTACGTTAATTTTGTAACGTTATTTGATGATACGTTGAACCAAAGAGCTGAAGCTTTAAAATCTAAAATGTGAAGTTTGTACGTACACACAGTTCAGCTTTAGACTTTATTTTGATGCTGAACTGACTAAAACACAAGCGACATATAACACTTTTTATCCTGTGCTTCTAAAGTTATGTGTCTTTGCGGACACATAAGAAATTGTTGATTTGTCATATTTCTTAAAGGGAGGCTGGCGTTATATTTTTCAGCAGGAGCAGAATGGGAAATAATCTCAAAAGGAGTCTTGCTCTAGTCTTGCAGACAGTGACCCTGCGCCATCTTCAGCCTGTTCTCAAACAAACTCCAGACTTTCACCTGGAAGCCACCTGCCCGGTTCCCGCATGAATTTTAAGCCAAATCATGATGTTTTTTTTCTAAAGCCAACATGGTTTTGGAACTCAACCTGAAAGAGTTTATGAATGTAATGAGTAGAAAGTGTATTTTGAAAAGAAATAGTGTTTTATGGTCTAAATTTCAAGACTTTTCAAGGACCCGTAATACAGTTGCCCTACTTGCCTGTCGTCTTTCAAACATACTAGATTCAAACATGATTTCAGCTAGCTGGCAACATGGAGGGAGAGATGGAACATGATGGAAAAAATAAACGCATGTGATGGCAAACAAAACGTTGTCGCACATGGTGCCTATTAGAGCTACATTACACCGACAGCTACAGAAAAGATTACGTGGACTATCAGTGGACGATTAGTGTAACGATTTCATTACACAAAACAAATCACATGAATTTTTCGAAGACTTTCAATGATTTTTACTTGATTGCGAAATTCCATGACTTTTCCAGGTTTTCCATGACCATGGGAACTCTGCACAGTGCATGTAAAAGGTTTAAACTGACACGCCATCTGTAAACGTCCAAAACAGATGCAGGAGGGTACCTGTGGTGTCATGTTTTGACATGTATGTCCACCGACAGAGTGACCGTGTTCGACAAAAGTCAGGTTGTCTTTAAATGTGAGAGGGTGTCAGACTTTAAAGTCTTCAGCATTAGACACACCAGAATAATCCTTAACTCTAAACATTAAAACAGAACATGACTTCAACTCTCACAATGTACAGTATATATATCTCCTGTTTTTATGAAGCACTTTCACCCAAAGCTCTGCACAGTTTGCCTCATATTCACTCACACACACACACACACACACACACTGATGAGCTACCATGATCAGGAGTAACAGGGGTTCTCGGTTGAGGACACTTCAGCATGTGGACAGGAGGAGCCAAGGATCAAACTGCCGACCACCTCCAACGCTCCAGGCGTAAAACTCAAACTGGTCCTCAACAGTGCAGCTGCGCCTCGTGCTCTTAATGATGAATGAAACATCTTCCTCACGTGAGCTGATTCTCTTTCTGCACGTCTCACAGTTAAAGGACGATTCTCGTATCTCACTAGTTGTTTCCTCTCATCAACTTCACGATGAAGCTGAAGTCGCCTTAGTGAACACACACACACACACACACACACACACACACACACAGGGACAACTCAAAACCACATGTGCATGCAGCACACACACCTGCACAGGATCTTGGACAGTCACAACTGTAATATCACCATGTTCAGTTACAACATCCTCTCAAATACACTGATGTGACTCTGTGTGTGTGTGTGTGTGTGTGTGTGTGTGGTACTCACGTCTGTCTCGGTGGCAGTCGCTCCTGAAATGGGTCATGACAAGAGAAGAAGAAGAAGAGGAGGAGGAGGAGAGAGATAAAACCTGACGACTGAGAGTGTCTGACTGATGATGCTTCCCTCACTGAGACAGGGAGAGAGGTGACCGCTGAGTATGGCAGTGGGTCGTACCATCTAACACTCCACTGAGAGGGGTGGAGGAGGGATGACCAGTTCATTTATCTGGTGAGAAGGGGGGGTGGGTGGGGGGGCAGTCTGGAGGAGAGACAGAGATGGGACAGCACTGATGGAGGAGGTGTGAAGCAGGTAAAGTGGAATCAGTCAAATGGAGAACAGAAGGTAAAACAACACTGAGCTCAAGTTGATCATGTTTTTCTAGTAACGCTGCACATTCAAAGTGACGCTGAATATTTGTCCTGTGGAGATGCTGCGCCCCCTAGTGGATCATAACGTGGTTGTTTAAAATGTAACAAATTAAATTGCATGTTTTTGTCTGCTGTAGCACACTCACTGGTCACTTTATTAGGTACACCTTGCTAATACCAGGTTGGATCCCCTTTGTCTTCACAACTGGTTTAATTCTTCATTGCATTCAACAAGGTGCTGGAACAGCACATTCTCACTCCTCTCGACCTCGTCACATATGGATACCGTTTGCTCATGGACTTTCCACGTCTACATACGATGTGCGAGGTACCTTGTTCTGGGACGCCGTGTCAACTTCAGCCTGTTACATGCATTGTCTTCTTTCAAAATTCTGTTTTCACAGGAAATGTAATGTTTACATACAGTCTCTTAAATAAACACGCTACATCGGTACAACACTGAGAATTGACGTCTTTTCCTTCAACAACAAACACACATGGTCGGGTTTAGGCAACAAAAGCACGTGGTTAGATTTAGGAAAAGGGGAGAGGGTTTGGCTTTAGAATCTTACGGGACACGAACACCACTCTCTCAGGTGAAAGACAGCGCCTGGGCAGTGACTTGTGACGTCAGAAACCAACAGAAAGAGGCGTCCTTTAACGTCAGATATGTGGCTGGTTGCAAGTATAGTTTTACAGCATCTGGTGGCGTCAGAGGGAAGCGCAGCGGGACAAGGGCGAAAGTCAAGGCGGCAAAAGTCCAAGTGGGGTGGGTGGGAGGCTCCAACAAACACCGACTTTCGACCAAGAGAGTGGTGTTTGTGTCCATAAGATTCCAAAGCCAAAAACCCTGTTCTTTTTTCCTAAAACTAACCATGTGTGTTAAAGGACAGAAAACATCAAGTCACAGTGTTGAACCAACGTAGTGTGTTTATTTTGAGAGAGACTGTACGTTAAATTTCCTGTGTAAACTGAAGTGTATTCTGAAAGAAGGCAGTGCACGTACCTTGAGCGTCATACGTCAATATGTGACGAGGTCGCAGTGAGAATGTGCTGGCAGTGTACATTTCTGCAAACAGATGATATGTTACATTTGATTGTAGATACTTTGAAACTTTACGTTTCATCAATGCTGTGGTTAAGGTGTGGTCAAGGTGTGGTTCAGGTGTAGTCAAGGTGTGGTTAAGGTGTGGTTAGGTTTAGGCACGAAAACCAAAGTGGCAACCTGCAGGACTGAAATATGAAGCCAACATGGATGTGCCAAAAACTGCAGTTCCTTTAATGGCCACTTGGGGGTGACTCCAAGAGTGAGCCAAACCCCATAGACCCCATGTTAAATAACTACAGCACAAATAAACATGTTTACAGCCTGGTGCAAAAACAGTTCTGGTCTCTATGGCTAATTTCAACATTCATGACGACTGCTGAATCTTTAGAATAATTGAGGGGCCGGTTCACTGACTCTGTCTCTGCTCTCCAGCTGGAGCTCAGCCTGCCAGCTGCTGTCAATCAAATACAGTATTCCTGATATTTAACCCAAATCTCTTTTTCTTGCTTTAATAATTATAAACTATTGACAATGCATCTGAAATAACACTGGTGTTACTTTTGGCTGCAAAAAGGGACTTTAAGGAGAAGATGAAACACTAAATTCACTTTTTTGAGTTAAGCTGCAGCCATTTTACAACACACTCTACTGATCCTGGTCTCGTTGTATTGAGAAACACTTATGTTGCAATGAAGTGTTTATCTTTTTTCCAGAGAAAAGAAAACGAGTAGTTCAGTCCATTTTTTAAAATCTCTGACATACTGCAGGTGTAGGAAGTAGTGTATGTCAGCGTTCAGATGCATCATTTAAATGTGTGACGGAGGAACATGTTCACATTAAAACAGGATGTTACTCTTGAATTGAAAAGACTTCATTTCAATTCTGCACACAGAACAGATCGTGCCACTCGACCTGGAGCCCGTTCCAGCAAATTAGCAACATGCTAGCTGCAATTTACAACATGACATAATTTCCTGTCCTGTTCATTTTGACTAGTTTCACTAATGAAAACCAATTATGTCAGACTTGCATTAGCATGTGAGAGTCCTCACGAATGTATCTGCAATTTACGAGCAGTAGTCTTTTGTGAAATGTGACAATTCCACCATTTGCAATCTGCATGTGAGTAAATCGCTTTTGTGAAACGGCCCCTGAACTGACAACTTTTTTGGTAAGTAAATAAAGTACCATGCACCAACAATGTAGACAAGTGAACATATATTGTACATAATACTTTTGTTATTGCTGGATTCAAATGAAGAACTGTTTCTGCCAACAATTAAAAGTTGTGAAAAGATTACAGTGAAGTCTGCATGAGTGAAACCAGCAGAACTTTGTTTGTATGTTTCCAATTTCTAGTTCAAAAATTGTAGAGCTCAGCATGGACTCTACCTGCTGCTGTCTGATCATCATCCAGGAACTCAGTGCCAGAACTGCCACGACATCTGCTGCTCCATTTAAGTGGGTTTCCCTGCTGCTCGGTAACAAACGGCACATCGGCACGGCCAACTGGAAAACAAAATGCTGAGGCAGTGATGTTCCAGCAGCAGACAGTTGGTCCTCTGCAGCTTCAGATACTGTACAACCTGCTACATGTTTAGATTCTGGATATTATTTAAGCAGTGATGGACCTCCATGCTGGCTACTCACTGTACAGTGCTTTAGATTATTTGCATGAGGGCTGTAAATCTCACCTGCCTCTGCTGGCAGTACTTAGAGCTTCGTCGAGATTTCAGATGAACACAATGGTGAGTGTTTGTTGGAGGCCAGGAAGTAGTATTGCACATTGGAGGGCACCTGGGGGAGAGAAAGGCTCTCCATTCACAGGTGGGCCCCTGTTTTCACAGAGAGGACTCTTCCTGTCTCCACACTACTGAAGTGCTCATCTAACACAAGCTGAAAGCGCTCTGAACTCTGAAGTACAGTGTGTGTGTGTGTGTGTGTGTGTGTGTGTGTGTGTGTGTGCGTCCTGCTGCTATGAGCCCAGATATCTGTGCTGTTAATTAGCTTGAATTAAAACTACCTCAGAAAGTGGCTGATTAAATCTTCATGCTTCAACTAGGTATCCAGCCAGTGGTCTTACACTGCAGAGTGCAGCTATGAGTTTACAGAGCAGAGTGTACCTCGTGCAGCAAAGCTCCATCTTTTTCCATCTCTTCTGACACAGTAGATAAAAGTTTCATCAGGTCTGCTGCTATAACCTCAAGAAAAGATAGCTCAAACAAAAACGAAACTATCTTTTATTCAGAGTTTTCCTACCTGCATGACTGTTGGCTTAGTTTACCTGAGACAGAGCAGGAGAGTGAAAGACAGGAGTGGGACGTGAGACGAAAGACACTGGAAGCAATTGATTTATTTACCTTCTTACTGACAGCTGGATGAGAAGATCAACACCACGCACCTGCCCTCTGCCCTCTGACTAGATACGTGTCCTTTTTTCAGGTCACGGCTGATGGTTGTACATTTACTACAGTTCTGTTTACAGCTCAGTCATTGTGCAGTTACTGAACACCATTAATGTATATTCTGTATTTTATCTTGTGATTCAATGAGCATTGTTGTTGTATTGCAAACATCTGCTTTTTACACACAGATATAATCATCAATAAAATGTTTCTGCTGAGCAACTCAATGAAATTCCTTCCATCTCCATTTTCTCTGTCTAAATTTGGACAAATCAAACTAAAACTATCTGCATGAACTGACACTTTAAAAATACGGTGTCAGGCTTTTAAACACAAGCTCTGGTTGTTAAACTGTGATCCATCTCAGTTCAGTTTGAGATTTAAAACTCTTCACGGCAGATTTCTCTGAACACTGATGGAGAGAATAAATGATACGTTTACCTCCAGAATTGGGCGAGCTTTGATTGGTTGATAAAAGTTTAATCAGTGTTGATAAATTGACCCGAGCAACCAGCCATCATCCAACTCTGTTTTAATTACAAAATCCATTAAATGATTTCATTTTAATTAAAGCTGTCCTATCTAATTAAGATATGATGATGAGGAGAGCCGGGGGCGTCTCCTGGGCTGCTTTATTTATCTCACAGTTAACCTCCGTCAGCAGCCTGAGAGCAGCCTCTCAGCATGCATTTCAATGAGGGTCAGTGGCCCACACACACACACACACACACACACACACACACACACACACACACACACACACACACACAAGGCCATAAACAGGTTTAAACCTATGATTCTTTGATCGGTAATTAACTAATAAATTCTAAAATAATTCAAACACTATTGGATTTTCTTTCTACAGCCACCATCTCTTGCTGTAAATACAGATTAATATAAATAATAAATGTGTATATATCAAAATGACATTGGCATAAGACATTTGGAAGACACTGGACTCTGGTTACTTAAAGACAAAACTTCATCTGTTGTCAGTTTTCTACATTAATGATGTTGGCATTAGACGCTGACGTCTAGACGCTGGTGGGCATCACAACCTAAATTCAACCAAATATCAACGTGAAAAGACGCTGACAGCCGGCGAACATGAGAGACATCATGACAGACACTGTGTCAAAATCAAACTACAAAAAACAAACAAACAAACAAACAAACAAAAAAACCAGCAGAGAAATTAAAAAGGTGCATTTAGCCAAATTATGCCAAATATCAGGGTTGTGTTTTTATGGATGAATAAATGTAAACTGACCAATAGGACGATCTACCTGGATCCAAGGAGATGAACCATCAGTCACGTTGCCGTGGTAACCACCTGCTGCAGTGTGATGGACATGCATTCTGCTCTCTATACAAAACAGCGCTGCTCGGTTTAATCCAGCTGTCACTGTCCCAGCTGCTAATCCCTCCGCTTAATGGAGACACACACACACACACACACACACACACACACACACACACACACATACACACACAAATATGAGCAGGAGGACGACATTTTGGGCCCCTCATCCACACACGGGGGGAATCCCTGTTAAGTCTTCCTGCGAATAAAATCCAGTCAGTCGTATTTCCAGATGTATTTTGTTTTCTTATTTTAAAAAGCTGAGGTGGTCACGTGTGTCCTGGGCCAAAAACAATCTCTCCAGTGACTGATTAATGAGAAGTCAAATCAAACACTTATTGAGGAAATTACTGTGAGGTTTTAAATCACAAGATCAAATCAGGAGTCAACAAAAATGTTTTTTCTTTGTTTATTCATCAGTCTTGAGGCTATTAATTAAATATTGTGTGCTGAGCTGAAACAGTGTGAAGACTATATGGCTGTCAACTGTCATAATCAGTTTATGCAATGTGAAGACTGTTCAGAGACCCAGGGTGCAGAAATATTTTTCTCCTCACCAGACTTTGGTGGCAGATGGCACGCTGAAATTTGTTTTAATTCTAAAATGACATGTATTCACCTGTATCGTCAGTGACAGAAGTCACTAAGTTCATTATTGTACGTGATACAATTTAAAAGTCAACCGTAGACCTTTTCACGGGCCCCTTGACCTTTGACCCCCTCATGGCAGCCCGTCTCTATTCAACAGTAATTCAGAGGGAAAACATTTATTTGAGAGACACGCTCACTTATAGATTCAGATTTTACACACAGAGCTGATACAAAGTGGTTAAAACCAGCTCCACCTGTAAGATGAAGACACTGATGCATCAGTGAGAATAATCCAGTAATTTATTATAAAAAGTACTTTGAGTATATTTTCCTGATTACAGTCACATACATTTACTTAAAGGAATATTTCACCCACTAATTACCATTTATATTTCAGCTATTCATGCGGTGTTACCTCAAAGTCTTAACACTTTTTCTCACATGCTTTCAGTGAACGAAGAATCCAAAAACCTGCCTGTGTGTGTGTGTGTGTGTGTGTGTGTGTGTGTGTGTGTCCATCACTTCCAGCCTGCGCTCTACTTTTGTTTGTTTTATATTGTTTTATTTTGTTTGGGTGTATTTGGTTGGTCTTTGTGTTTATTGTATGTCTCTGTATCTGTTTTCACTCAGTTATCACCGCAGTACACAATAATAAAAAAAAGAATCCAAAAACCAGCAAACATTGTTGATTAGTTGAAGTCAATGGGGACCACGTTTATCAACAGCAAAACTATATCAAAACATGCATTAACAAAGTGGAGCAGTTTAATCCAGGTCTCATTTCTCCTGTCATTCGCTCAGTACTTCTGAAACACATTGCATCACCTTGCTGCTGTTACATGTGGTCCACAGTGACTTTAATTAATCAACAACGTTTGCTGTGTTTGGATTCTTCGTTCACCAGAGACATGCCATGAAAACCTTTAAGGATTCACAGGAACACAGCAGAGTAACTGTCATTTCTCAGAGGGCACCGTGCTTTCGCTGTGGCAGCTCCTAAAGCGTGGAACGATCTGCCTCTGCACGTCAGACAGCCGTCTTCTCTGTCTATTTTTAAATCTCTTCTTAAAACCCATCTCTTCTCCCTGGCCTTTGACACCCTGTAAGACGCTGATTTTATTTTATTTTATTTCATTATTTGTTTTTATTGTATAGCTGTTATTTTTTTACAAATGTTTTATGTCTCTTAATTTATTTTACTTGTATTTTATGTCTTGTGCGAGCTGTTTTGTCTTTTATTTATTGTCTTTTATTTTTTCTTCTGTACAGCACGTACTCTGTGGTTGTTTTAAAGTGCTTTACAAATAAAGTTGGATTGGATTTCTGGGTGAAATATTCCTTTACATTACATTTTAATGGAGTATTTTTACACTGTTGTACTACTTTGGTTAAGGGTTGAAATATTTTCCCATCACTGCACATATTAGACTACAGGACAAGTTTTTTTGTAAGGGACTGTTCATTACTTATGAGATGGTTGGAGGCACTTCAAATCATTTTTTAAGCATTGGGGACGGAGCTTTTAGATGTGGTTTAAGCGAGGAGCACTCAGCCTTAATTAGTTGCATTTTATGGGTGTGTTTTCTTTAAAAATCTCCAAAATCAGGCCATTTATCATCTGCAGAAACTGTGACACATGATTATTTACAGTGGAAGGAGGGTCATGCATTTCCCTGCTCACTCGGGAAGGCTCAAGGGAATCTAAAATAAAGTAAAAAGTATTGACTCTTCTTGTGAAATATGTCCTCACACACCTACCATGTATGCACATATGTTTTGGTCATGTACTGGTACACGGCTGCGTAATTACTGGACTGCGATTTTCATTACTTTGTCGGAGGTCACTGGGACACTCATGGAGCCTGATGCCATTATGGATCTGTTGTCTAGACGACGTCTCACTGCCTTCACACTCTTGATAACTGGATAAAAGAGACTCAGTCATTTACAACTTGAGAAAATCTGACACACGTTGAGAGGCTCTCCCAGGAAATCTTAAAAGATGTGGAAGAAAATGACCTTTTCAGCTATCCCTGACTGAATATTGTCTATTTTTGAATCAGTATCTTAACGCTGACCCTGACTGTAAGGGCAAGATTATTGTTTACCATCATAGGTGAAATATGACCAGGCTGAATGGTTTGTTTCTGTGTAGGTAAGTCTTGTGGTTTTGGTTTGTTTGTTTGTTTTCTTTCGTACTTCACTACAATTACATCACACTGTCATTCACAAGTGCTTCAACACTACTGTGTAAAAAAAAAAAAAAAATCAATAAACAAAGTTCATAAAAAAAAGTCCCTCTGTCCTAAATAAAGGACCGTCCCTAAAATCTTTCTGTTCAGTTACAGTTTTCTATTTTTGCAGAAGCAACAATAAAACAACACAAACAAACAAAGAGAGACAAAGAAAACCTGAGTTTATGTTTCTGTGTGAAAGACAAAGCCTTCCAGCTCAGCTCTCTGTCTTCATGTGGTTTTTCACAGATCAAAGCTTCGTGTTGTAATTAGTAACTTCACCAACATAAACATTAATTTTCTCTAAATGCGGCTCGGCCACATGTGAAGAAATATTTCTGACAGGACTTTCTTTGGATTCAAACTGCAGCTGCACGTTTGGGAAAAGACAGAAATGTATTTATGCAGCACAAAGGTTGAAATGAAAGACTGAAGCGCCACCTAGTGGACGACAGGTTCACTGCACCAATATGCAATGAATCTCAGGCATCAAACTGAAGCCTTTATGCATAATGCTCAACCATCATCTGTTTTAAACTACTGTGAAGAAAATGTGACACGAGAACTGACTCAGGATCTCAGCTCTGCAGCACCTATTTACATGTTTTTATTTCTATTAATGTTACATTTGTTATGAAACAAATTGAGTCCCTCTCACCCACCACAGTGATTATCAGCTTTTATGAAAACCATGTTTTAATCCTGATCTCTCCAAAGATGATGCATCTTAAAGTTACAGGTAAATATAAATACCGTTGGGTAAGTGCCTCCTCGACTCAAAATTAGTTTGGTTGAAGTTCTCTTTGAACAAGGATACATGGAGACACAGAAATCAGATGATAACACTGAGACAGTCTCTGTTTTATCTGTAACCACTTATCCTGTTGGGGGGCTGGAGCCGAGGTGACACTGGGTGAGAGGCAGGGTTCACCCTGGACAGGTCGCCAGACTATCACAGGACTGACACATAGAGACAGACAACCATTCACGCTCACATTCACACCTACGGACAATTTAGAGTCACCAATTAACCTGCATGTCTTTGGACTGTGGGAGGAAGCTGGAGCACCTGGAGGAAACCCACGCTGACACGGGGAGAACATGTCAGAGCACCTGGAGGAAACCCACGCTGACACAGGGAGAACATGTCAGAGCATCTGGAGGAAACCCACACTGACACAGGGAGAACATGTCAGAGCACCTGGAGGAAACCCACGCTGACACGGGGAGAACATGTCAGAGCACCTGGAGGAAACCCACACTGACACGGGGAGAACATGTCAGAGCACCTGGAGGAAACCCACGCTGACACAGGGAGATCATGTCAGAGCACCTGGAGGAAACCCACGCTGACACAGGGAGAACATGTCAGAGCACCTGGAGGAAACCCACGCTGACACAGGGAGAACATGTCAGAGCACCTGGAGGAAACCCACACTGACACAGGGAGAACATGTCAGAGCACCTGGAGGAAACCCAGGCTGACACAGGGAGAACATGTCAGAGCACCTGGAGGAAACCCACGCTGACACAGGGAGAACATGTTAGAGCACCTGGAGGAAACCCACGCTGACACAGGGAGAACATGTCAGAGCACCTGGAGGAAACCCACGCTGACACAGGGAGAACATGTGGGAGCACCTGGAGGAAACCCATGCTGACACAGGGAGAACATGTGGGAGCACCTGGAGGAAACCCACGCTGACACAGGGAGAACATGTGGGAGCACCTGGAGGAAACCCAGGCTGACACAGGGAGAACATGTGGGAGCACCTGGAGGAAACCCACGCTGACACAGGGAGAACATGTCAGAGCACCTGGAGGAAACCCAAGCTGACACAGGGAGAACATGTGGGAGCACCTGGAGGAAACCCACACTGACACAGGGAGAACATGTCAGAGCACCTGGAGGAAACCCATGCTGACACAGGGAGAACATGTGGGAGCACCTGGAGGAAACCCACACTGACACAGGGAGAACATGTCAGAGCACCTGGAGGAAACCCACGCTGACACAGTGAGAACATGTGGGAGCACCTGGAGGAAACCCACGCTGACACAGGGAGAACATGTCAGAGGACCTGGAGGAAACCCACGCTGACACAGTGAGAACATGTGGGAGCACCTGGAGGAAACCCACGCTGACACAGGGAGAACATGTCAGAGCACCTGGAGGAAACCCACACTGACACAGGGAGAACATGTCAGAGCACCTGGAGGAAACCCACGCTGACACAGGGAGAACATGTCAGAGCACCTGGAGGAAACCCACACTGACACAGGGAGAACATGTGGGAGCACCTGGAGGAAACCCACGCTGACACAGGGAGAACATGTGGGAGCACCTGGAGGAAACCCACGCTGACACAGTGAGAACATGTGGGAGCACCTGGAGGAAACCCATGCTGACACAGGGAGAACATGTCAGAGCACCTGGAGGAAACCCACGCTGACACAGGGAGAACATGTCAGAGCACCTGGAGGAAACCCACGCTGACACAGGAAGAACATGTGGGAGCACCTGGAGGAAACCCACGCTGACAAAGGGAGAACATGTCAGAGCACCTGGAGGAAACCCACGCTGACACAGGGAGAACATGTCAGAGCACCTGGAGGAAACCCACGCTGACACAGGGAGAACATGCAACTCCGCACAGAAGGGCTCCAGTTCACTGGTGAGTTCAAACCTGAAACCCTCCTGCTGTGGCAAGAAGCTGAGACAACAGTGCTAACCACTGCACCACAGTGCCGCCCTCTTTTAAAACAATGAAAATCAGTGTATCATCATGGCATGGTCATGGTGGAATCAAAGGTCCAGTGTGTAGGAATAGCTTCTTTACACTGGCTCCCAGTGTGTTTCAGAATAGATTTCAAGACTTTAATGATTCCTTTTAAGGCTCTTCATGGTCTCTTTCTCTCAGCATTATCTCGTGCCATACATGCCAGGACCTACTTTGAGGTCCTCGGACAGCAGAGGTCTTTTGTCTGCTCCAGAGGCTGACACTACAAGGGACCGAGCGTTTGCTGTCAGGGCCCCGAGGCTCTGGAACAATCTGCCCGATGAAATCAGGTCGGCCGAGTCAGTGATCTCTTTTAAGTCCCTTCTTAAACAGACGGAGAAGCTTTTCTGATTTTACTTGAGTTTTAAGTTTGTTTAAACTGTTTTTAATTTCCTCAGCACTTATATAACAAAGTGTTTCACTAGTTCTTTAAGAGGTTGTTGTTTTCATGTCTTGTCTGTTTTAATTATTGACACGTAAAGCACTTTATAAATAAGGATTATTATTATTATTATTATTAGGATTTAGGGGGTTTTACTGGCAGAATGGAATATAATGTAATCAGTGTGTTTTCTTTAGTGTTTAAACAACTGAAAATATGAACGGTTGTGTTTTCGTTACCTCAGAATGAGCTGTTTATATCTACACAGGGAGCAGGTCCTTATCTATGGAGATCACCATGTTGCACCGCCATGTTTCTACAGTGGCCCAAAATGGACAAACCAAACACTGACTCTAGATAGAGACATTCCCTTTTTCACATCGGCCCAGTGGTTGGCCCTCTGCAGCAAGCAGTGTCTGGAAAACACTGGGTTAAATCAGCACATCCGTTTGTCTTGGAGAGGAAGAGTCCTGTGTTAATCTTCCTCTAAAAACCTCCTGAGCATCTGGATCTCAAGTTATCAGAGGAAAAAAGGCAAGCAAATATATATGTATATACACACTTTATTAATCCCCCTGAGGGGAAATTCAATTTTTCACTCTGTTGTCAATTACACACAGGTCTGAACACACACATGCACAAACAGGACAGATGTCAGAGTGAGGGAGCTGCCCTTGGTGAGGCACTCTGAGCAGTTGGGGGGTTTGGTGCCTTGCTCAAGGGCACCTCAACAGTGCCCAGGCACTTCTGGCACTTCTCCAGCCACCAGTCCACGCTCCATATATTTCGTCCAAATGGGGACTTGAACAGGCGACCCTCCGGTTCCCAAGCCAAGTCCCTATGGACTGAGCTACTGCCGCCCCCTGGTGCTGGGTTAGAGGCACATCCGGGAGAAACACTGATTTGTAACATGAAACATCTTTATTCAGTGTTTTTACTGGTTTAAATCAGCTGGGTCTCATTTATAATCACTGCGTACGCATAAACACAAAAGTTGTGATTTATAAAAACAGACTTGATGGACAAACTTTGACTCGTGCTTCTAAACGTTTGAAGACAGGAAAGTGGCGGTGCAGACGGTGAGGTGGAGCCTGACTGTAGAAATTGTCGAATACTTTTTGGCACACACCATTTTCAGATTTTGTCCGTACATACATTTTTTAGTATGGATCCTACACACTGTTGTATAAATGAGACCTGGTCAGTTTGTCTTCCTGGTAAAAACCTCCCAAACAATGAACACTGAAGAATTTCTAACCTGGACAAGTTTCAGCTGGTTGCAATCTCACCACTAGACGCCACCGACTCTCCCCAAATCTTACACACTGAAACCTGAAAAACAAACTCTTGCTTGTTTCGTATGAGTCAGAATCATCTGATGACATCATACATGATAGTGTAACAGTCACATTGTGAAACTTACTTAATACTTGAAGTACATTTTTCTGATTAAACTCACATAGTGTCACTGAAGGAGCAGTTTCAGTGCAGGACTTTTACTTGTAACAGAGTATTTGTTTAAGTAGTTTAACTGAAAGACCTGCATGTTTCATGAAAGCTCTTTGTTCCATTACACTTTGATATTGTTGCGTACATCTTATCAAACTCAAGAGTCTTCAGTGACATTCAAGGTCTTGTTTTTCAGTACGTTCAAAACCACCACTTTATTTGCTTCTTTCAATTCACAAACTTCTAAAGATTTAAAATACATTCCTATAGGAAATTACAGTGTGTGTGTTCATACTCATTATCATACTTTATATATGACTTTATATGAGGGGTGCTTTCAGGGTCTCTTTCTAATGTTTCCTCCTGCAGCTCTCTCTCTCTCTCTGCTGGGGGATAATCCAGGCCGCTCTATCAGCAGATATGGCTGCCCTGTCATTACGGAGCCACACCACATTATCCTGCAAGACAGCAGGTTTGGGGTTATGAAAAAAGAAAAAAAAGCTGCTGTAATTGGAGCACGAGTCACATTCCTGAGTCGGTGAGTGAATCTGAAATAGTCACCAGGACGAAGCTGCTTTGTTGAGCGGGTGATGATTAAAAGACGCCACCAGCAGCTGACTTCTAATTTGAGAGTCTATTTCTGGGGATGCTGATGGATCAAAAAAGTGAGAGTGTGTTCCAGATGTGGGAGTTGCCCCCCCCCCCTCCCCTCCTCCTCCTCCTCCTCCTCCTATGACAGGGTGGAGGGGTGGGAGTGAGTGGAGGAGAAATTTGGCAAGTGCCCTCGAAAAGACACAGAAGTAGAGGAGATAACTGCAGTTTTGGAGCTGCAGCAGAAGAGCTGAGTAAAGACACGAGAGGTTCATCAGGATGAGGATGGAGGTTTTGTTCAGGATGAAGATGGTCTGGGTCGTTCTGATGATGCTGTGTCTTCATCACATGTCCTGCTCTTCTGCTCAGGTGAGTCCAGGTGACTCCGACAACATGTGACTGGACTCATGTTACTGAGGTTTATTTCGCTCACAGAGGCAGGACGTCCATCTTCTTCTCAATTAAGTTAATTACTGAGTCCTAACAGGCAGAACTCTCAACTCACAATACTTCTAATGTAGTAGATTAATACTCAGGTTAGAAGAGTTGGCAAAACTATGAGAATTTTTATTCTATTTTATTTTATTTTTGTAATTTTTTGTAAATGTGTAAAATTTTTGCTGTTTCTTTTATGAAATGTTTGATATTTCCACTTAAATCATTTTAATGGAACAATATGAGCATGAAACATGGTTGAACTGTTCAAAACTCAAAAGTCCACATTAATAACCTGATCTAAGTAAAAGCATAAAATATTACCATAAAAATATACTTTAAGTACAAAAATGACAAATATTTTCAAATTGTATTTAAGTAGTGTACTGTACTTAAAATGTACTTCGTTGGGTCACAGTAAAGTCTGTTTGGTCAAATCCTTTTAAAAGTGTAATTAATTCAGTCTGTCCAAGTCAATTAAGAATAAACTTCTATTCACAACAGACTGAGAGCGGTAAAAAAGAAAACTTAATTTTTATTTTTTCTTACACTGATGATTCTCAAAGGCAATTTCATTTGTAATTTTTCATTAGATTTTTTTTTAATTGTCCGCCTGAACCAGGAAAATCTAGAAAATTATATTTTTGCTCAGTTTTCTGTGTGTTAGATAAATGTCAAATAAAAACAACATAATAAATAAATAAATAATTAAATAAATAAATACATTTAAATGTGTATAAAAGTTTAAAGCTCCAAGAAATTCCTTTAAATAAACTTTAGTGGGCCTTTATTTTATTTTACCATCATATTGTATTAAATACGTTTTCAGTAGAGCAACTTTTACCAGCTGATGAAACGTACGTTAAAGGTATGGGATCACTTTGGAGACAAAAAGCTAAGTTGGTTTTTACAACATGTTGTGGAGCCAAACAAATTAAATACAAAACAATTAATGGATGTATATTGATTTCAGATATTTGTGACAAATTGAGAGAAAATTGTTCAATGAAAGGACAAACTTATATTTAAATATTTGTTTTTCAAAATAGCCGACACAGTATCTTAAACCCTTTAATTTAATTAATTAATTAAGTAATCTAAAAGTAATCATGTTGTGAGTGGCGTTAGGATGCCCTTAAGTTCATGATGATAGATGGAATTAAATAAGTACTAACAGGGTATTTGGTGTCTCAAAGTTAGTTTGTTTTATTTTGAAATGTGGGCTTTATTTTAAATTAGTTTTACTTCATCTCCACTGTGAGAGTCCTATAAGGACAGAGGGATGTCGTATGCTGTAAAGCCCTGTGAGGGAAACTGTGATTTGTGATATTGGGCTTTATAAATAAAATTGATTGATTGATTGATTGATTGTTTTAATGTTAAATGTGTGCAGCAGGTGTCAAAACTAAAACACTGAACTAAACTAAAATTAGATTCACTTCAATATAGCTGCTGTTAATACTGGAGTAAGTTCATTAATTCATACCGTCCCTGAATGTCTCGTCAGTGCGCTCAAACATGCTGAACTCAGGCTCACCCTCCTCTGTATAAGCACCGCTGGGTCACTGCCTGTAACAAACCACAGAGACACGCCTCCAAACACACAAACCTGGAGCCTCTCTGTGTTGTGTTATTGTGAGAGCAGCGGTTTGAGCCGTCAGCTGGAGGTCAGCAGCTGGCTCAGGTCCAATTTTCACCCAGATGTTATTGCAGCCGCTCTGAAAACCTCACCTCTATGTATAGATGTCACACCTGGAGCACACTGCAGACTGGAGACACACACACTGCAGACTGGAGACACACACTGCAGACTGGAGACACACTGCAGACTGGAGACACACACACTGCAGACTGGAGACACACTGCAGACTGGAGACACACACTGCAGACTGGAGACACACTGCAGACTGGAGACACACTGCAGACTGGAGACACACTGCAGACTGGAGACACACACTGCAGACTGGAGACACACTGCAGACTGGAGACACACACTGCAGACTGGAGACACACACTGCAGACTGGAGACACACTGCAGACTGGAGACACACTGCAGACTGGAGACACACTGCAGACTGGAGACACACTGCAGACTGGAGACACACACTGCAGACTGGAGACACACTGCAGACTGGACACACACACTGCAGACTGGACACACTGCAGACTGGAGACACACACTGCAGACTGGAGACACACACTGCAGACTGGAGACACACTGCAGACTGGAGACACACTGCAGACTGGAGACACACTGCAGACTGGAGACACACACTGCAGACTGGAGACACACACTGCAGACTGGAGACACACTGCAGACTGGAGACACACACTACAGACTGGAGACACACTGCAGACTGGAGACACACACTGCAGACTGGAGACACACTGCAGACTGGAGACACACTGCAGACTGGAGACACACTGCAGACTGGAGACACACTGCAGACTGGAGACACACTGCAGACTGGAGACACACTGCAGACTGGAGACACACACTGCAGACTGGAGACACACACTGCAGACTGGAGACACACTGCAGACTGGAGACACACTGCAGACTGGAGACACACACTGCAGACTGGAGACACACTGCAGACTGGAGACACACTGCAGACTGGAGACACACACTGCAGACTGGAGACACACTGCAGACTGGAGACACACTGCAGACTGGAGACACACACTGCAGACTGGAGACACACTGCAGACTGGAGACACTGCAGACTGGAGACACACACTGCAGACTGGAGACACACTGCAGACTGGAGACACACACTGCAGACTGGAGACACACACTGCAGACTGGAGACACACTGCAGACTGGACACACTGCAGACTGGAGACACACTGCAGACTGGAGACACACACTGCAGACTGGAGACACACTGCAGACTGGAGACACACACTGCAGACTGGAGACACACTGCAGACTGGACACACTGCAGACTGGAGACACACTGCAGACTGGAGACACACACTGCAGACTGGACACACTGCAGACTGGACACACTGCAGACTGGAGACACACACTGCAGACTGGAGACACACTGCAGACTGGAGACACACACTGCAGACTGGAGACACACTGCAGACTGGACACACTGCAGACTGGAGACACACACTGCAGACTGGAGACACACTGCAGACTGGACACACTGCAGACTGGAGACACACTGCAGACTGGAGACACACTGCAGACCGGAGACACACTGCAGACTGGAGACACACTGCAGACTGGAGACACACACTGCAGACTGGAGACACACTGCAGACTGGAGACACACACTGCAGACTGGAGACACACTGCAGACTGGACACACTGCAGACTGGAGACACTGCAGACTGGAGACACACTGCAGACTGGAGACACACACTGCAGACTGGAGACACACTGCAGACTGGACACACTGCAGACTGGAGACACACTGCAGACTGGAGACACACACTGCAGACTGGAGACACACTGCAGACTGGAGACACACTGCAGACTGGAGACACACACTGCAGACTGGAGACACACTGCAGACTGGAGACACACTGCAGACTGGAGACACACACTGCAGACTGGAGACACACTGCAGACTGGACACACTGCAGACTGGAGACACACTGCAGACTGGAGACACACACTGCAGACTGGAGACACACACTGCAGACTGGAGACACACTGCAGACTGGAGACACACACTGCAGACTGGAGACACACTGTTTTCAGACTGGGGACAAATGCATATTCCATCCAAAGAGATAAACTGGAAATTCACACACTGCAGGTTGCCAAACTGACCTGACACTGCAGACAGACACACACTGCAGACTGGAGACACACTGCAGACTGGAAATCACACTGCAGACTGGACACACTGCAGACTGGAGACACACTGCAGACTGAGAGACACACAGCAGACTGACACACACTGCAGACTGGAGACACACAGCAGACTGGAGACACACACTGCAGACTGGAGACACTTGACACTGCAGACTGGAGACACACACTGCAGACTTTAGGAGACACACTGCAGACTGTTAGAGACACACACTGCAGACTGGAGACACACACTGCAGACTGGAGACACACTGCAGACTGGAGACACACTGCAGACTGGACACACTGCAGACTGGAGACACACTGCAGACTGGAGACACACTGCAGACTGGAGACACACTGCAGACTGGAGACACACACTGCAGACTGGAGACACACACTGCAGACTGGAGACACACTGCAGACTGGAGACACACACTGCAGACTGGAGACACACTGCAGACTGGAGACACACACTGCAGACTGGACACACTGCAGACTGGAGACACACTGCAGACTGGAGACACACACTGCAGACTGGAGACACACACTGCAGACTGGAGACACACACTGCAGACTGGACACACTGCAGACTGGAGACACACACTGCAGACTGGAGACACACTGCAGACTGGAGACACACACTGCAGACTGGAGACACACTGCAGACTGGAGACACACACTGCAGACTGGACACACTGCAGCTCCAGGCAGGAGTGTAGGATTTATCTTATGCACCAGATCGTGCCTTTTCTGCATCAATGTAGGTTTAAATGTCTTTATTTATGTCAAAGTCCTCTCCTGCTTTCATGTTTTCATTATTGGGGGACAAATGCACACGCTCTAAATATTCCATCCAAAGAGATAAACTGGAAATTCCAACCCAGGTTGCCAAAATGACCTGGCCCAGCAACAGCCCTAACTTGGCAAGAAATAGGATTTATCTCTCAGAAGAAATAAATCAGGCCACATGTGGTTGCCCGACTCGGCATTCTGGATGAATGAGTGTGCAGATTATGGCTGCTGACACTGCCATCACTGGGAACATCTCCTCAGCTGATCAATTCACATTTGGTTTCAAGTTCTTGCTCGATGCAGCCTGTTCACACCAATCCTTTTCTTTAGGAATACTGTACAGGTGTTAGAAAAATCCAAAACACTTTTTGATAAAGAGGAAAGTATATTTAAAAAAATAAAGAAAAGGACATTGCCCTGGTTGTGTCAAATATAAGCTAGGCTAACTAGCTTAGCACAGAAACTGAAAGCAGGGGGAAACTGCTAGCCTAGCTAACAAAAGAGAAAAAACTAAACCTTCCAACAAGCCGTCCAATCCAGGCAACATTTTGTCCTCCCTTATTGTAAATTAAACGAAGAAAGATGTTATCCAGGACGCGTTGATCCTAGCTTAGCAAAACGACTTTACATTTTGTTTAATGCACAATGAGGGAAACTGCTAGCTCTGTCAAGATATAGCTAATAGCTAACAAGATATGCACGAGCTACAGCAGGTAGTCCAGTGTAGTTAGCACGTAGCACATTTTTGTTTTGTGAGGAAACCCATGCTGACACAGGGAGAACATGTGGGAGCACCTGGAGGAAACCCACGCTGACACGGAGAGAACATGTCAGAGCACCTGGAGGAAACCCACGCTGACACAGGGAGAACATGTCAGAGCACCTGGAGGAAACCCACGCTGACACAGGGAGAACATGTCAGAGCACCTGGAGGAAACCCATGCTGACACAGGGAGAACATGCAAACTCCGCACAGAAGGGCTCCCCCACCCGGGAGTGAACCAGGAACCCTCTTGCTGTGAGGCAACAGTGCTAACCACCACAGCATCGTGCCGCCCTCTTTGTCCAGATAACACAAAACTTTTTAGCTGTGAGACATCAGGGATAAACATCAGGATATCGTTTGTAATGTAACAACCATACCTAAAGAGGGTCACAAATCAACTGTTCCAGGGTCCTTTTCAGAATCAGAATCTGTCCTCTAACCTCTCTTTGTCCCCGTCCACAGGAGTGTCCATCCACCCATGACCTGCTGAACTCTCTGCGGCAGGTGGAGAAGATGTTGGCCGTCCATGAGGCGTCGTACCAGCAGGGCCTCCGCTCCCTCAGGAAGAAGATGAGCGCTCTGCACAACAGCACCATGGCCATCTTCAAGGCTGGCGGTGAGACGTAACAGTTTATCCTGGTGTAGATCACCAAACAGAGGGTGGAGATACTAATTTCACCTGGGATCATTAAAGAGAAAAACATCAGACAGGTATGAGGTTGAAAAAGTTCAGAAAGTATAAGAACATCTCTATCTGCTCCCAGCAACCTGCCCCAAACCAGAGCCCCCCGCTCATGGCCGCAGACTGGGCAGAGTGTTTGGCGTCGGACATGAGGTCCACTTTCTGTGCAAGCCTGGCTACGAGCTGATTGGCCCACGGACCCGAGTGTGTCTGGAGTCTCTGAGGTGGAGCGGCCAGCAGCCAATGTGCAGACGTAAGCACTGACACAGAACCAGCATACTGATACTGGTTCAGCTGGGTCAGCACCAGTAGTTTTATCAAGTCTTGTTTGTTTCTTTTCAGGCTTCAACAGCACCGGAAACTCCCTGGCCTCCTTCTCTCCTGCTGCTCCTTCCTCTTCTTTCTCTGGCTCTGCAGCTCTGTCAGCATCCTCCTCCTCCTCCTCTTCCTCCTCCTCCTCCTCCTCCTTCTCCTCTTCAGCATCTTCACCTTCTCCTGTCTACTCTTTATTACCCACGTCTTCCTCCCCATTCTCCTCCATCCGTCCATCTCACTGCACTCACTTCCTGGGCTCCACCCGCTGCACCTGTGATGTGGGTTTCACCATATCAGGCCGCGACAACAACATCTGCACAGGTGAGAAATAAGAGTGTTTGTATAACCAGTAAGACAAAATGCTGAACCAGTGGATGAAACGAACGCCTCATATCAAGGATATGGAATACTGAAACTTCTCATGAGGATCCTGTGTGTGTTTCAGACATCGACGAGTGTCATCTGTTCCCTCTTGGTCAACCCGGCCGGCTCTGCATCCATCAGTGTGTAAACACTCCCGGCAGCTTCCACTGCTTCTGTCCAGACGGCTACGACATCTCCAGAGACGGCCGCAGCTGCACAGGTCAGAGGTCAAAGGTCATCCAATCGGTCAGGGCGGGGAATGTTTAGGGACGTGTGGTAACTCTAACACCTCTGTCCTTCTGTGCTCAGACATCGACGAGTGTGAAATCCGAATGCACAACTGCACAGCAGACCAGCTGTGTGTGAACACCCACGGAGGTTTCCAGTGTGTGACGGTGGAGTGTCCGCAGATGAAAAACGCCACGTACATCAAGACGTCACCAATGTAAGAGCATACCGTCCTGTATCACATCGTTCTGCAGTGCTACGAATCTCCATAACTGATCTGTAGGACGTAGGAGTCAGTTCTTAAGTGAAAGTTAAAACTGTAGATATCGTACATTTCACTTACTATGAACTTATTTGATGGACAGCAATCTTTTTAGCGATCTCCATCCATCCGTCAATTTTCATTCGCTTATCTGGGGCCAGGTTGCGGGTGCCGCAGGCTGAGCAAGTACTCCACACATCCCTTTCCCCAGCAACACTTTCCAGCTCCTCCTGGGGGACCCCAAGGTGTTCCCAGGCCTGATGAGATATGTAATCTTGCCAAGGTTCTCTGGGTCTCTGGGGCCTCCTACCAGTGGGACGTACCTGGAAACCTCTAACAGGTGGCACCCAGGAGGATCCTGATCAGATGCCTGAACCACCTCAACTGGCCCCTTTTGACACAAAGGAGCAGCAGCTCTACTCCGAGCTCCTGCTGGATGTCCGTTTGGCCACTATGTCAAATTGGCTTCAGAGTCTGGTGCTGTTCTGAGGGACCTGAAGAAGACCCACTCCATACAAAGATATAAGGCATAAGGATTCTTAGCTCCAGGTGATTACAGGCTAATAAAAACATATCATGAATATTATTCTGATTCTGCCATTATATCCCCCCAAGTCCTAAAGACTGGACTTTCAAGCTCTGTTTTTGAGACTCAAAATGTCGGTTGGATTCAAAACACTGAATTTGAAGCTGACAAAGGTTGCTCACTGTTTGCTCGCAGCCAACACAATACATGCCTTATAATTAAGAGCGAAATCACATCTCAAGGGCGCAATGAAACTGCAAACAAAGCAAGTAGAGAAGGAATGAAAACTGGGCAGAAGAGACTAGAAAAACAAGAAAGCTTCTCACCTCAAAAGACAAAGACGCAGATAAATGACAGGGACGGTGATGGACAGAGTTTGAAAACAATGAGTTCTACCTCCATGTCTCCCACTTCCTCTCTCCACCCGACAGTTAGCACCCTTCCTCTGACAGTAAGAGTCAGACTGAGGTTTGGCCTCAGATGCCCTGGCTGAGGTTTGGCCTCAGATGCCTTGACTGAGGTTTGGCCTGAGATGCTCTGCTAAGGTTTTGTGGGCTTAAGTCAGCTGATCAGCTGATGGCGGTCGAGAGGCGTGAAACAGGAACTCAACATGTTTACCAACAGTGGTTATCGAGGTTTGATTTATTCCTACAGCTGAATCCTAATTGTATGTTTCAGTAGCGCAGCAGGGAGGTCAGTGCCGTGGCGTGCAGACTCTCTGGGGGGTATACAGGGCGAGCTCGTGACATCAGTAGACAATAAAACTTGGAAGTGTTACTGGTTAGGACACTTAAAGGCTGCTTATTAAAGATGGAAAACAAAAGGCACTGTGGCATGTAGGACCAAAACGGCCGACAGTGAGAGGTCAGAGCGTCATTTTGAAATTAGATTCACAGGCCCTTAAAGCAGAGCATGTGAGCAGCATATAATTTTAGGAGACAGTGATTTGTTTGATTCAGTTTTATCCCTCCATACTGTAAACAAACGTGGAGTCTCTGGAGAACTACAGCGATTCAGCAACTCTTCAATTGTGGAGGAAGAACAGATGAATAAATTTCAGCCACTCAGACCACAACAATAAACCATTGAAGATGTAAATAAATTGAAGATGTAAATAAAAATTTTTGCTGACTGACTTCTGCTTTTCCAGACAATTCGACTCACGAGCCAACCATCCAGTTTTATGTGATGGGAGGATTAGGATGGTCACAGTAAATCACATTCAACTGGATAAATACATGTACAGTTTATGTTGCTGAGTGCAAGCTTTTACTGGAGGTGAAGAAAGTGATGTTGATGCAATTTTTTCCCACGAGACACAGGACTGACAAAGCTATTTTTATGCCTCTGCACCAGCCAACGCCTTTGGCTCATCAGTCTGTACGTCCCATTCTTGTGAACGTAATCTCAAGAATGCGTTGAGGGAAGTTCCTTTAAATATGGCACAAATGTCCACTTTGACTCAAGGATGAACTGATTCGACTTTAATGGTCGAAGATGAAGATCACTGTGACTTTGCATCCAGCTCATTCTCTTGAATGCTATATGTTCAAATTTGGCTCAAATGTTGTCTTCAACTCACAGATGAACTGATTAGAGTTTGGAGATCAAACATCAGAAGAGAGAGACAGAAGAGAAGAGAGAGACAGACACCTTTGTTTTCAAGACAGCAGAGATTAAAGCTTGTTGTTAGAGAGACGATGTCACCAGAGCATTAGTAGATCAAATAGAAACCAACAGCACGCTGATGTATCAAAATGACTTAATGGGAGCTGCAGGGTTTTTTATGCTAACATATTAACTGTTGGTTAACTCTGCTAAAATCATTAACTGTGATACTAACTGAAAAAAGCATGTAGGCTACTTACCAGAAAAAAAAATGAAAGGCCAACTCCTTATGTTATCTTCACACTACTAATGACAGTGCAACAGTGTGAGCAGGTACATTATTGCTGAGTCACCACTGAAATATTACTCAGGTGTTTGTTAGCGTGGATTAGCTGTCAAAGGCTCGTGTGTGTGTGTGCTACTTGCAACATTGCACCCTAACTGAACGTCATCTGAAGTTTGGATTTAGTCAGAAACATCTATACTTATGATCATTTTAACATTTCACCACCTTATTGCATCACAACACACATAAGGCTACCATAGTGTCGGCTAACTAAGCTAAACAACACAGTACCATAGCTAGAAATAAAAACATTAATTTGGCTGATGCTTCACTGCAACACTGGAAAAGGCTGAGGCCAGCTCAGCTTTGGTTTGTGGTACGTCACGCCCATCCACAGCGACAAGTGTCAGGCGTCAGTTTCTGGCTTAATGTCAACGGCTTCCACTGAAAAATCAGCTGTAGCCCGTCGCTCATAGTGTGAGCACAGCATCAGAGTGTCTTACAGTACAACTCAACACTGAACAAGATATTTTCATGAACTGAAAACACACTGTGAATGGCCAAAGTTCTAGGACAACACCCAAAAACATGTTCATGGATATCTAAATAAAAACGCATTACAAGGTATCTGTCCTAACTGAAAGGTCACCATGGTGGGGACCACGAGTGAGCTTCACCCTAAAGCTTTAACTCTAAATGGGACCATCATTTATAAAAATGAACATGGTGCTGTTTTGAAGACGACCTAAAACTAGTGACTGAAACCATAAACTGATCAGGAAAATGCTCACTGAGCCAATAACTCGAGTGAGAAGTAGGATCATTTTCTCACTGACTTCTACACCATCTGATTTCTTCGTCCAACTAGTGGCGTCGCCCCCTGCTGGCTGTTAGAAAGAATGCAGGTTTAAGGCACTAATGCATTGGCTTCGGTCCTCAGACCTGAAGGCTGCATCCACTTCTTTTTCAGAGTATGAAAGCAAGAGTAAAAAAAAAAACAATCCTAAATTAACATATTTACCCACTTTGTGTCCGCAGGCGCTGTGAGAGGAACCCATGCATGCTGGGAGACAAGGCGTGCACTCAGGCACCAAACTCAATCTCCTTCCACTTCCTGTCTGTGGTGTCCAACATGTCCGCCCCCCGTGTCCTTTTCCGGGTGTCGGCAGCCCGTGTCCTGGGTGACACGCTGCGTTTCGGCCTGGCGGGTGGTCATGGGCGGGGCTATTTCAGTGTGCAGCGTTCAGGACGACAGACCGGCACCCTCCTCCTGGTGCAGCCCATCAAGGGTCCCGCCACTCTGGAGGCTGAGGTGGAAATGAGTGAGCTGGAACGCCACAACCTGCTGGGCCGCTATCTCACCAAGGTCACCCTGTTTGTTTCTCCGTACGAGTTTTAGATAAGGGATTGGGAGGGGGGGGGTTGCTGGTTAGGGTGGGGGGGTTAAGGTTCGCCAGGGTGTACCAGCATTTGGTTTCACCAGTTTACCCAGAAAGAAAGAGCCTGACGAGCTTTTACAGTCCAACTGAAATCTCGTAAGTCTTCCTTTTTAAATGAGTCTTTAAATATAATGTTTTTATTACTGGAGGGCAAAAAACGTTCTTTGTAAAAATATCAGAAATATTTCTTTAGCCTCTGAGGTGGGCTGTGAAGTGTTTCTGGCGTGGTGGACCGGCCCATTTTCATTTCAAACAAATACCGCTGCTTTGTCAGTGACCTGGGCATTAGACACCGACGCACAAGGACGCCTTTTGCAGCGGCATAATACACACAAGGGGCAGCAGTTGTTGACACAGTGACCACCAACTGAAGTCATCCAGTCCTGGCGCTATATCAGTGGATAGCCACGTAAGAAACCAATGAACAAAGGCAACTTTCAGGGCAATATGAAATGCACCGGTCGGCAGCAGTTTGTGACTCCAGGAGCTCACTGTTCACCTCCTGCGTGAATGTTAAACCAAACCATGATGTTTTTTTTTTTAAACCTAACCACATGCTTTTGTAGCCTGAACCATCTGCGTTTTTTAGCACCAGGAAATAAACGTAACTACGAGGTGTCTGCATCTAACGAGCAGAAACTGAACATTTCCTGTGAAAACTGAGATTTATTTTGAAAAGACACAATGAGCGTAACAAGCATAAATTGACATGCTGTCCTGGAACGTCAACAATCATCCTCATCCTCACTGTGACCTCGTCACATGTCCACGTTTGGTCATGGACTTTCCACGTCCACATATGACGTCCAAGGTACCCTGGGTGTGTTGGTTGTTGACGTTCTGGGACGCCGTGTCAACTTCAGCCTGTTACATGCATTGTCTGTTTTCAAAATACACTTCTGTTTTCACAGGAAATGTACAGTTTGATACAGTCTCTTTCAAAATAAAAGCACTATGTCAGTACAACACCGCAAATTGATGTTTTTTTTTCCCTTCAATAACAAATGTGGTCGGTTTTAGGAAAAAAGAACAGGGTTTGGCTTTACAATCTTACGGGACACAAACACCACTCTCTCGGGTGAAAGTCAGTGTTTGTTGAGTGTTAGACAGACGTTAGCTAGAAATCTAATGTTACCTACAGTTCAAAGTTCATGGTTGTCTCAGGTTTACTACCTGGTCAACCTAATAAAACTGTGACATCACTGCTTTATGCAAATAAAAGGAAATTATTTGACTGGCTGTGGCAACATGGTATAAATGAATATACATTTCTATCTTTTGTGGAATAATTTAATCTCAAAGCAGAGCAGATGTGCCTTTAATAGTGGAATAAAAACATGCAGTTGTTTCAGCTGGACTTTAAAGTTTAAAAAAAAAAAAGTCTCAATTGTGGATCCAAAATATAAATTCTGACTCAAAATCTCGAAATAATTTTAAACTAAGTTAAATGTTCTAGTCACATGACCATTGTTCACCTGCGGGGGGAAACACCAGGGTGTGGTTTCTGTATTAAAGTAAAAGCATGTAGAAAATAAAGGCAAGATAAAGTCAGATATGTGAGGTCATACAAGGAACTGATGTAGAAGAAGGTGATGTCATCAGTGTGATGAAGGAAGCAGAGCCTCATTGAAAAACAGTCCCAGCAAGTCTTTAAAGAGAGGGGGAGGGTGGGAGGGGTGTCGAACCACTCAGTGTTTTTGGCCACTTTGTAGGTGACTGAATTTACCTGTTGAACTTCTGTAACACTATGAACTTTGTAAATAATGTAGCCGTATATTTCTTTAGAGTTTAGGAATTTAACTAAACCCTCCAGAAGGTGTCCGGGGTCAAAGAGGAAAGTAGAAGTGATTCTTCTTTCAGCCCGGAGCAGTAAAGGCTTGGCTTTGTTTGGTTTGACTCAGCATGTCAGTCGAGTGCAGCAGGGATTTATGTCTCTGTTCCGACCAGGCCACCAAAAGTGTCTGTAACTGATGACGGCTTGTCCTGAGTGATGACGTCATACAGCAGCGGGTTGATTCACGGCTTAAGTCTTCTGTCATTCTGCCTGCTGGAGGTGAGCTGTTTGCAGAGGTGCAGTAAGAGCCTGTTTGTCTGCAGCTCTTCATCAACACCTCACTGTGGCTGTTTCTGCTTTCACTCTTCCTCAGTGCCGAACCCGTAGACTTGGTTTTATTGAACAAAACCCACTAACAAAGTTCCACTAATTTGGCGATAAACATTTAATTTCCTGTAGATTCTTCACAATAAAATCCTCATTAGGTTTTTACTGTGAGGCAGAAAAAATAGGTGTTAGGCCCCACCCTTAGGCGGCCCTATGGGGCGAACAAAACTCCAAACACTGACCCAGCAATAACCACATAAACACCTTTAAAACATTCAAATCCATGGGAGTTATTAGAATTAAAACAGGCAAACAAGACAAAAAAATCCCTCGGTGAGAGGCAGCAGGACCAGCAGTCCCCACGCCAGAGCCTCTCTCCTCTGCTGCTGGCACAGGAGCTCTTAAGCACCTCCTCCATGCCAGGTGTGCTGCACCTCGTTAAGTAATGCAGCACACCTGGGCAGATGTCCAAGGAGGGAGAAGGGACAGCAGCACAGAACACATACACAGCTGTAACAATAGGAAATGTTGAGTTTTCATCAGCAGTAACTTAACGAGACTCAGCTATACAGCAGATGGCGAACATGAAACTATTTTCGTATTTTTACTTTTTTGACCCTTTCCTTGAGCCTGACTGTGACTGGCTGAAGATGCATGACCCTCCCTCCACCATAAACTAGTTGTTAGATGATTAAAACTTCATGTTTGAGGTTTAAAGTTAAAAGTTAAAGATGATATGCCACAGTTAAAAAAAAAGCCTCTTTCTTAAAACTCTTGTCGTGCGTGTGAGTTGGTTTATACAGAGGGTTTATTTTGGGCCAAATATTAAATGAGATGTAGAATAAACTTATCTTGAGATATATATATATATGTATATCACATATCACTATTTTATGGTCACATTTCGTTGTGTTTTTTTTCTTTTTTTATGTTTGTCTCAAATGATGTGTTCAATGACTGTCAGAAATTTCAAAGTCCAGCAATGATCTCTTTTAAACAGTTTTCAAAAGTGTCTGGTCGTGATAAGTTTGAGCAATTTTTAAAGAAAACAAGCCTCAGCTGGGTCTGGAAGGCGATTAGTACAAAATACAATCAGTTCAATTTGTATGCTCCTCCCCGAAGCCAAAATAAAAAACTGAAAGATTTAAAAATTTTACGATTTTTATGTCAGGACATCAACGAACACCACTGACCACTCGGTGAGTTTCATGGCTTTGAAAACGAACATTTAGGGTGGGTTTAGGATACGTTCACACGTGGCCATAGGCAGCAGTGTTAAGGTGCGGACACACCAAACCGACATCAAAGAACTAGCGGCGACGAAAGCCAACTGTTGCGTCGTCTACGTCGCCTCACGTCGCCCTGTGTCAGTTGCATTTGAACACACTACACGGACTACATCCGACGGCCAAGTAGCACGTACGTTCTGCGCCTGCGTGAGAGAGAGCGGAGTGAGAGAGTGGTACATCCTGTCAGCCGAGGGGTTTCCTATCTGTGCAGCCGAGCACCGCAGCACCTCCACGGACTATTACATCCAGACGGTCCCGGTGTTTCCTCCGCAGGCTCCACTTCACTCAGCTGCCCGATAAACCCGCTGCTTCTTCCCACTTTAACCTGAATAACAAACCAGGGCTCGGTGCTCCGGTTGGATCCAAACGGAGAGCCGGGGCTAGCTCAGAGACTAGCGGAGGCTAACTGGCTGTGCTTCCCTCCGGTCATGCTGCGGCTAACGCTCCGCTAGCCTCACAGCTAGCTCCGGTTTGTTATTCAGGTTAAAGTGTGAAGAAGCAGCGGGTCTGTGGGGCAGCTGAGTGAAGTGGAGCCTGAGGAGGAAGCACCGGTTAGCCCCGGTTTCACTACAGGCAGATTCACTCGCTACAGGGGCGAGGAAATAAAACCTGAACAGCCAATCAGAGTGATCTCTGTCACCGACAAGCTCCGCCACTGATTCAACATGCTCAATCGGCCAAAAAGCCGCCGCCTACGCTGAAGTGCCGACGGTGCGGGACACACCGCAAAAACTAGGCTGACAGACGCTCACCGACGGCCCGACTTTGGTCGACGGCCGACCGTCGGCTTGGTGTGTCAGGGCCTTTGAGCCAGGCAGGGGAAAGCTAAATTCTCCGAAAATGGGCAAGTGTCACTGTTTTGGTCTTAACCACTCTATTCCATCATAAACAAGCCAGACATGGGGCTCCAAGTGCAAAAGACCGGACTTGTCCTTTAAGTCCCTCCACAGTGCTTAAAAAAATGACTTGACATACCTCCCTCTTTTTGCACCACCCGTCCCCCTCATGAGTAACCAACAGCAGAAGATCACTTTCAGCAGCCATCTTTGCTTGCATCAGGAAATAAAGTGAAAACTTTAGGGAAAAAAACCCTCTCTTTTTCTGCAGCAGCTTGAATGTGTTTTAATCCTGATCGTTTAGAAACATTTAGGTTTCTGGAAAATGTTTGAAATGATGATCAGGGATTTATCTTTCAGAAACAGACGCTTCACTCTGAGCTGTGTGCTGTAATAATGATGCATGAGAGGCGACACAGGGCGACGTATAGGTCGCAATATTTTCTCTTTCTATGTTGAAAATGTTGGATTTTTGTCGACTCTCTGTCACTTTGTCTTTACTCTGATTATATTGTTCAAGACATAATAAACATGTTTACCCGACACTGTGTCGTGTTCAGGTTTGATGTGCGTTCTGTGAATCGTCACAGAGGCTGCTTTTGGATGTTTTGAGACATTTGAGTCTTTAAACTGCAGCTTTGCTCGAGGTCGACGTGTGTTGACTGAAGAATTTAACACAGATCTGTCAGACAGCCTGAAGCCTCCAGAGACCAGACAGGACACACACACGTTGAACACACACACAACACACGCAGACATACAGGCGCACACCGTCCACACCGACACATTCTCACACACACGTACAAGACAGAAAAAACACAAAATGTATGTCGACATGAAGACAGCACACTGGCAAGCAAACACACACTCACACACACTCGTACATTAGCTTGTGACGTCAGCTCAGTAGTCACATGTGTGTGTAGATTTATGAGACAAAGATATACAGAGAAATGTTTCTAGAAATGTCCGATATGAGTTCAGATAAAACTGAGACAATCATAAATGTCAAAATACAGGATCAGCTCTCATCACATGGAAGATCAGAACAGGTTTTTTCTCTGCAGACCACATTATTGCTTTTTGCTTATTAGAGTTCCTGTACGTTAACAAGAACATTTCATTTCATTTATTTATTTCTATCGACAGTTAAATACTTTCCAGCTGTAGTTCTTTGACGAGATGTTTTGAAACCAAGATGAAATACAAGTGGACATGACTCTGATCTTTAGTTCAAGGTGACTAGATATAATGAAACCGCCGGCTGCACGAAGGAAGGAAGAGTACATTTATATCAGGGGTGTCAAACATACGGCCCACGGGTCAGAACCAGCCCACAAACAGTCAAATCCAACCCACGTGATGATTCTGCACACCTGATATTGATGCACCTGTGAAGGCTGAGAACCATTTCTCAGTTTCATCGTCCACATGACAAACACAGTCTCACCCTACAGTCGTCGAAATCCTTTCACATCGCCATGATATGCGATATACTTGCTATATAGTTTAATGGTGCTCAGCGCGGCGGGCAAGAACTTAACGTGACGAAAGTCCAAGTGGGGCAGGTGGGAGGGGTGATGCACCAACACATCCTCACTGTGACCTCGTCACATGTCCACGTTTGGTCATGGACTTTCCACGTCCACATGTGACGTCCAAGGTACCCTGGGTGTGTTGGTTGTTGACGTTCTGGGACGCCGTGTCAACTTCAGCCTGTTACATGCATTGTCTGTTTTCAAAATACACTTCTGTTTTCACAGGAAATGTACAGTTTGATACAGTCTCTTTCAAAATAAAAGCACTACGTCAGTACAAGACTGCAGATTCACTTTTTTTTATCCTTCAACAGTAAAAGTACTTGGTTAGCTTTAGAGAAAAATGGAACAGGGTTTGACTTTACAATCCGACAGGATGTGAGGACGACTTTGTCAAATTCCAGAACTTGGGCAATGACTTGTGGCGTCAGACACAGGCGCACAAAGCCATTCTTTCACATCGGCATGATATGCAGCCACTTGCTATGTAGTTTCACCAAACTCGGCGTCGTCAGGGGGAAACACAGCGAGACAAGAACCAAAGTTAAGGCGACAAAAGTCCAAGAGGGGCAGGTGGGTTGTTGCCCGGTGTTTTTTCCAAACATTTAAGATTCAAAGTCTCTTCAAACATAACTTCAGCTGGCGGGCATACATGAAGATACATGACAGAAAACAAAACATCACATTGACACATTTTATGCTCTGCCATTTCTCCTCTAATCATCACGCTGTTATGTGACAGGCTGCTATGATACCACAACTATCACACACTCACATATATGGAGTTTATTCACGTAGGTTTACATCACCAAAGGTTTATGACAAAATCACTTGACAACAGTGACTCCCGTGTGTGCACGGTGAGAGAGGAGAGGGAGAGACGCTGTGCTGCTGCCAGAGGAGCTGCTGAATGAGTTCCCTCTGAGCGCTCAGAGAAGGAAAACATTCAGGACGACACAGTTTATTCCACACTACTGAAGCTGCTCCTCTTTTTGGAGCCACCAAGGAGTTGCTAATAATTTTGCTTTGAGCCATGATTGTTGTTGCCGTGGGTAACAGTATGACGTCAATATGTCAACAAGTCGAAATACTGCGAGTATCACGATATGAATTTTTTATATCATATTAAAACTCGTACTGGTATTGTTGTGAACGAGATGATTTGGCACACCAGATGTGTTTTAATATCAGGCTGTAGAGACACACACTTTGTTAGTCGCAACATTCGCTGTTGGTTTGAGTCTCAACAAGAGATTTGTGACAAGAAGAAACATTTTAAAGACAGTTTTATAATAAACAGACGGGACAACAGAATAGAAACCTTGCAGACTTTATTATTATTAACAAACTGTCCAATTCTCATCTGTACAGAACAACAAAAAGAGAAAACAAAAAAAAAAGTGGGAAAATAAATCAGATGATGAGGAGCTCCATGGATTCAGACACAAAACATCGTTTACAAAAAGATCTTTATCATCACAAACTTAAAATCAAAAATGTTCTAGTCATCATCGCTCAGGACGACGACAACAGCGAGGAACTGACCGGAGATCGCACTCGCAGTCCAGCATCTGTGGGCAACACACACACACACACACACACACACGTCATCCATCTCACACACACACGCACGCACGCACGCACGCACGCCCACGTGCTCCTCTGCTGGGTGCTGCAGGGGCTTCTGGGATGTTCTGTACAGCAGGGTCCCCCGGTGGGACGGCGAGTAGGCACGCTTTGATAAACCGACGTCAGATGGAGAAAAAAAGTGAAGGCAGTTCAACGAATCAGAACGTCTCATTTACAAGCAGGGAGGGCAGTGCTCACCACACCAAGCTTCAACAGTTAGAAAAAAATGAACAGTACAGGCGGACTGCACGGTACGTAGTTTACAGTATGTCATCACTCAGTATAGTACACATGTACACATGATGGGCTCGAGCTGGGAGAGGACGCGCGCTCCTTCATTGTTTGAGCCGAACCTTTCAGAACATTTCCATTCCGTCTTCACACCGAGACCAAAAAGCTCGACAACACTGCGACTCTCCTACGTCCGAATACACCGAAACCTTGACCGCCTTCATCCTCCGGCATCAACCTGCAGGCTGAGCAGAGACACATCTGACCAACCAGATCCAGAGACAAGTCGCTCTGCTTTCAGACACAAGTCAAACACCAGCTCACTGAAGACGACCATGAGGTGCAACCAAGCCCCCGCAGGAAGCCAACAAGTGGAGCTTTGAGCTTAAATCGTTTTGTTACGTTTCTTTAGTTTGTCGTCCAGTTTGGGTTTTCCTGGTCTTTGTTTTGTGCGTGTTTCTCTTTCCTCTGCTCACAGCCAAGATCGTTTACTTGGCACCGACGTGACGAAGCAGAAAGAAACTACAAAGACCTGTGATTTGAGACAACATGACAACATGTTGAATTTTGGTTTCCTTCACCTGTGGTTTGGTTCAGATTGGGCTGGACGACAGAAAGAAAAATGATCCATGGTTTCATGATCAGGTTAAACACTGAGAGGTATCCTTACTGAGAATTACTGGGGATGGGAACTGGTTCAAAACTGGCCGATCCATCAGAATCGTAAACCTCCCAGCTCCATTCCTTTCATCAATGCTTTTTGTGCCTGAACTACACCAAACATTAACCACAGCATTGACAAAGTCAGTCTCCATTCTCCAAACATAAAGTTTCACTGGTCCGCTACATATTAACGTAGAAATGGAACGTGCCCGCTGCAGAAACGTACAATGTCTACATTTACTCTGGTGACTGGGTTGCGTCTACGCTGCTGGAAACATACAGACAGAAAAAGTCATGGTGGCGAGAAAGAAACGATCCAAAGCGTGAAGAAGAAAGAAGAAGAAAGACGACAACAGAGCTGCTTGTAACGTCTTTAAAATGATCATCAAGATGCTCAAACATCTTCCTTCACAACATGGGCTCAAATTCCAGGAGTGCAATGAATCCGACACTCTTTGCACAAGTGCAGCTGCTTCCCAACGGGGCAGCATGTTTGTTACTGAGGGTGATATAATAATGTTATAATAACATCAGGCAGGCTTAGTGGGTTTTTTATCTCTCCAAGAAAACCTAAATGAAAATGAACCTGTAACCTGTTCCAAATTAAACAGCACCTTTGAAACAATCGTAATGTCCCAAATCTCTGTTGCTCAGTGAGTTCACTGTTCCTGCAAATGTTTAACTGGTGAAATTAATATTGATTTTCTTTGTACAGTTTTCAGCACTACCTCATTTTGCCCCAACATCTCCTCAGTTCCCATCCCTAATATTTGTGTCTTCAAAAGCCATGTTAGAGTAAAACTGTTTTCTGTCCGTGTCCAACAGATGTTGCTCCGTGAACTGAACCCTCGTCCCATTCATATCAACATCACTCATCAGCTTTGATGGTGCGTGACAGCACCAGTGGTCATCCCCAAAGAATCATCACATGACAGATACTGATGCACAAACTCAGATGCCGTGTCTCTTTTATGTTGTACACCTGGAGAATGTTGTGTTGCAGACGTCATAGTTTGTCACGCAATGTGCTGTGGTGGTCACGGCGAGCCTCTCTGAAACATCTGCTGCAGTGTTGTGTGTCTCAGCGTGAGCGATAAAGGACCGTCTCAGGGCTGACCGGATTAGCAGAACGGTTGGCAGACATCCAAAAATACAGGACATCTCCTCGTCCATGTCCTGCGTTTGCTGGACCAAAACATTTTCACCCTTCAACTCACTGATTGGTTCAATGGATGCACTGAACATCCTCTTTTCTTATGTTCCTGTTGTCTTCTAAAGTAAAATTAAAGAAACAGTGTGTAAGCTTCAGGGGCATTTAGTGGCATCTAGTGGTGAGGACTGCACATTGCAACCAGCTGAAACTTCTCCTGGTTAGAATTCCTTCAGTGTTCATTGTTCAGGAGGATTTGACCAGGAGCTGAAAGATCCACAGAGGTCTCTTCCTCTCCGAAACAAACAGACCAGCTGATTTAACCCAGCAAAAACACTGAATAAAACACTTTCACGTTACAAATCAGAGGTTCTCTGACATTCTCGAGGCGCTTCTAACTACAGTGGCTGACTTGAAAAAACACAAATGTCTCTGTCTAGACCCAGTGTCTGGTTTGTCTGTCCTGGGCTACTGTAGAAACATGGCGGTGCAACATGGCAATCTCCATAAACAAGGACCTGCTCCCTTTGTAGGCATACACACCTCATTCTGAGGGAACGGACACAAACATTCTTATATTTCTGAAGACGACTTTAATCTTTCGCCAAAGCATAAACTGAAAATGCCACACAGCTCTTTGATTTCTGTTGAGCGACACTTGTTAAAGGTGTTGTGCGCACTCCGCCATAAATCAGGCTCAGTGTGCTGCTGACTTCATGAAACCTAACCGCCCATCAGAGAGGCGTTCACTGCCACACGTGAAACAATCAGCTGCTGGAGCAGGTTGATGCCCAGAGGAGGCTGAACCTTCGCCGCCTGCGTCCTCCCCCATATCCTCCCTCCCTCCCCCTGCAGGAAAGAGGGACGCTCGCTTGCTGGAGAAAAGGCAACCAGAGAACATTCAAATCATAGAAAAAAAAAAAAAAACTTTGACCATTAGTAAACAAATAAATAAGGCTATGACAAAACAATATATATATATTTATAGATATAAAAAAAGAACGAAAAATGTGCAATGATTCCAGTATCATCTTTACACAAAATGTTCACATCTCTATAATAATCTAGAACCTTTTCATTTCTTTATTTTTTTTAATTCCTGCATTGCTCTCAGCTTTTTACGTACCAACCAGCGCGATACCAACAGCCGCTCTGTGAGTTCATGACTGGGGGCCAAAAAAAAAAAAAAATAATAATAAAAATGAAGAAGCCCAGTCTTTCTGCTCCGCCCAGTCTTGGATCAGGCTGGCACGACTCCTGACTCTGTGTCACGGCGTGCTGCCAAACAAACGTCCCAACCAGCTGCTGGAGCGGTGAACACCGGCTACGCTGGGAGCAGCAGGTAGACGAGCGTGGTGTGTTTATGGCACAGGTTGGGCTGGGAAAAACAAATCTTAAAACAAAAAAAGTATCGGACTGCATTAGAGGAGAGCTGAGGTTGCCAGGTCTGCTGTTTCAGAAAGAGTAAAATAAAAATATCCACAAATAATTCCTGCTGCAAGAAGAGCTTTCAGCGAGCCGGCTGGGAGTGTTTGTGATGTGTCCCCCCTCCTCCCTCCACCTCTCTTCATCTTATCTGTGGCTCGGTGGAGGGCTGGCTGGTTGGCACCGCCCGCCTGGCAGTCCCATGGCGATAAAATCTAACTAACACACACATCAGCAAAACGAAAGAAAAGAAGATATATCCAGATCCAAAACAACCCCCGAAAACCGTTTAGCAGGACAAACTAGAACAATATGGTGATAGAAAGACAGTTTCATTTACACACACACACACACACACGCACGCACACGCACGCACACACACGCACACACACGCACGCTCACACACGCTAACACACACTTAAGTCATTAAAATACTGGAGTCATTAAACTGCTCTATACATGAGCATTTCCCACTTTCTACACATTTACACTTATTATGATTCATTCACCTCCTTCGCCTCCATATCTTGACCTCTGACCCCATATCCTTACAACCCCCACCCCTCCCCCTCTCCTCACCCTCCCACCACCCCTCGGCCCACAACGAAGGGCAGAAAAACAAACAAACAAACAAACAAAAAAAGGGGCGCAGAGTAATTGTACTGCATCTACATCAGGTGAGTGTGGGTTAAACTGCAGGAGGACCCGGCGCTCTGGATCGAAGCTCAGAAGGAAAAGAAGAAAAAGAAAAAGAGAGGGGGTGTGGCCTCCCAGGGAGTAGGCGGGGCTTGTGTAGAGGAAGAGCAGGTGAGTCACTGATCAAGCCCACGTTCGTCTGCAGGATTGTGGGTGATGTCATTCCAGCGATGGAAGAAGAGGCAGAGGGAGTTTGTAAATGAAGTGGTGAGGAGGACTGAAGTGGGAGGTGAAGGCGGAGGAGAGGAGGTAAATGAAGAGGGGGAGGTGGTCGTTTCTCCTGTGGGTGTGTCCTGACCCCAGAGTGGGCGGGGTCTACCTGTCCTTCAGCTCCTGAGTGACGCGTTTGGTGAATCTGCCGCAGAGCAGCCCCATCATGAAGAGCAGCGCCACGCCTGCACCAATCACAGTCAGGATGTAGTTCTTGGACGGTGATGTCATTACCTGCATGGCCAGGTCCGAGAAGCCCTCAGCAGGAGCCACCTGACAGGAGGACATATCAGTCACAGCAGTCCACTTCATGCAGCTAACATAATGACTTCCAAAATAAAAGCCCTATTAGACATGATTTTGATATAGCTTGTTAACTCAATTTCAAATTAAAAGCCCATTTAAAACTGACTTTATACATTAAAAAATAAAGGTGAACTAGATAATTTTTCAAAATAAAGGATCCTTTAGTCAGATGATGAATTTCAAACCAAAAGCCTGTTTTAGCTAGACTGTATACAGCCTGTTAAGTCAATTTCAGATTAAAAGCTAATTTAATACTGATTTTATATATCTGGTTATCTCAATTACAAATTAAAAGCCTATTTCAGACTGATATTATACAGCTTGTTAACTCAATTTCAAAATAAAGGTCACTGGATTTACACATCTTGCTAACTCAATTTCAACTTAAAAGCCCGTCTATTACTGTTTTTAGAGCTTGTTACCTCAATTTCAAACTAAAAGCCACATTAAGACTGTTTTTATACAGCTTGTTAACTAAATTTCAAATCAAAAGCCCATTTCAGATTCATTTTATACAGCTTTGTTAACTCAATGTCCAAATAAAAGCCCATTAAAGACTGATTTTATTTAGTTTGTTCACTTAATTTCAAAATAAAGGCCTCTTTAAACTTGATTTATACAGCTTGCTAACTCAATTTCAAAATAAAAGCCCATTTAATATGGATTTTACACAACTACTTACCTCAATTTCAAATTAAAAGCCCATCTGAGATTGATTTCATGCAACTCATTCATCAGTTCCAAAATAAACGACCCTTTAGAACAAACTATGTATAGTTCAATCGGTTTCAAAATAAAGGAAAACTTTAGTCAGAAGCTATGAACCTTTTCAATTTCAAACTAGAGGCCTCTTTACGCTTGATTTTACCTAAGGTCACTTGAGTTTCAAAATAAAGCTCCCTCTGGTCGTACCTTGGCGGCGTAGCTCCACATGTCGATGCGATCCTGAAGTCTCTTCTTGCACTCCGGCTGCAGACGAACACGTTTGTCCTGCAGCGCCTCCATCAGGCACGACATCTCTGAGGAAACACAACAAGTTTAGGAATTTAAGTTTGGTTTGTGGCTGCGTTGTGTCTGAGGTCTGACGATTCAGAGACGACGGTTAGAAGATATTTAATCTTTGTTTATATAGTTTCTAATATGTCTTAGTTTTAACAAATTAAACAAACATGTCAAATAATATTCTAATAAACTGAAACTAAAAACATTAAAATAATGTTTACAGACTTGATGTGTGTTAATAAAGAGAAAAAAATCCTAAATCTAAAACTGAAAATCATGTTCTGTGGAGAATCTTTGGATTTACTAATCTATCTAAATGTAAAATAAAGAATCAAATTTTAGTTGCAATCACACTTCTTTTTATTGTTCTTCATTTTTTAGGAGTTTAAATTAAAATTCCATCGTACAAAACATGCAGATTAAGATTTTCTGCATTTTTATTTCAGGTTATTATCACTAGCTCTATTCAATTTTCAGCTGAGGTGTGTGTGTTCGTGTGTGTGTGTGTGTGTGTGTGTGTGTGTGTTCGTGGACTCACGGCGCCCTCTGCCAGGTGGGATCGCTGCACACTGATGTTTGATGTCCAGAGCGCAGGCTGTGTGGAGGACGGGGTCGACGAAGATGTCCGCCTTACTCTCCTTTAGCATGTTCAACACCTCCTGCAGGAGGAGGAGGACGAGGAGGAGGAGGAGAGATGGGGGGTGGTACAGAGGATGAAGAAGAGTGTTGTTTTTTCAATTACATTATTTTAAATTGTTTTTTTTTAAATGCACTCAACGCTGCTACGATCGGAGAAAATTGCACAGTCACACAGAATTCATGGGGACGGGCAGAATTTGCTTTAACTGTTGCGATCCTGAAATCCTGGTGGCACTGCAAAGAGTCTGGCATTTAGCTCCTGACTGATGCGTAATGTAAACTACGTTAACCCCCTCACCGTGCCAGCGGAGGAAACAGTTGTGTTTTAAAACTAAAATAAACTGTGTGAAGATGCTGTGATTTCCTCTCCCCCTCAGTGGTCAGTGAAGGCAGCGGTGACTTTCTTTACCTTCTTACATCCTTCCTGTTTGATCTTCAGCAGGTTGACCTTCAGACACTCCTCCACCTGCCCCGTCTGCTCCTGAGCTGCTGCTTCCTCCGGACACAGCCTGGAAATCTGAAAACACACACATAGTCAATAACATCTGTGTGAGCTGCCAGCGTACCTCTGAGCAAGACACCGAGCCACAACCTGCTCCCTGTGAGCACGGCTGAGCTCTGAGCTCAGTCGGACGTGTGTTATCTTAGTTTTCACACTGAAAATAAATCGTCAGAAACGGACTTCTCAGCAGTTATTAAATGTTCCACTCAGCCAGATGACATCTTGTGATAATTTGCATATTAGTGGCGTCAGCTGTACTAATTTCCACTCATCAGGTTTCATCAGGATCAGTCTGCGTTAATTCAACATGGTCTGACAGAATGTAGGATCAGCAGCTTCACGGGGATCAGTGTGCATGAAGGAGCTCAACTGACACTGTTTTATTTTTAGATTATTTACATTAGATTTTCATATCATTAGTTTTTATATGTTTAGATTTGACTTGCCTCAGTGATTTTGTGCATTTAATGCCTGTAAACCAAATCTCTGTCAGGATGATGATAAAAAATGAAGATTTCAAGACGGTTTTCAAGTCTTAACAAAAGTTTTAACGTCTCCAGATGTGATCAAATGTAAAATCTGAAGGAAGTGAACATATCATCTCTGGATGTATCTGTTAGAGAGTCCCTGTAGCCAAACACACCAGCTGCTTTCACCTAAACTACTGTTCCACTGAAAGCAGCAGATTTAGTCTCCTCTGCTAATTATCAAGCCATCGTCGCCCCCTGCTGGCCAGAGGACTGCATTACAACACATGTTAGATTCCAGGTGAGTCCAGTCCTCCGTAATTCAGTACTTATAATATAAAGACTTCTCCATGATCTGATGTCAATGGTGCAACACTTACACAGTTAATACACAAGAATCTTTACATAATTTCATTTTCTGTACTAAACAGAAATAATGCCAGACACAAGCCGATAGATGACGAACTGAGAATGTCAGATTTAAAACACGTTTTTAGAAGTTAAAAAAATACAGACAATAAGACTCAGTCTTTTTCACTGAATGAAACTTTTTGGCAGCTGCTGTGGCAAAATCAAAATATCTGAAGAGCAGTTTATAGTTAACAAAATCTAAGACTGAAATTATAACTAGCAGTTAAAATGTATTTTTTTTTTTTACTGAAACAAAATAAAAACGCCAGTCTTCAAAAACACGAAACTTAAATGTGGGAAGATATGTTTAGTTTTCTCCCTCCATGCACACTGTGGTTGCTACACTACTTCGTCCTGTTTTGTTTGGAGTCCTAAAGTAGTGACTGAAGGTGGTGGCGATGCAACACAGAGGATGGAGCTGACATAACTCCAAGGAAACAAACGAAAAAGAAAAAGCTTGATATGCAAACAAGGTTTTCTAAAAATGGCTGAAGTTGCAGGGAGAACAACTATTAACCAAAGTTTTCATCACCAAACTTAAAAACCCAGAACTAAATAAAAACTAAACTAAAATCTCAGCATTTCTAAAACTAACCTGGAATCAAAAATCAAAATGAAAGATTAAGTAAAAATAAAAGGTTAATTTCTTTTGCTCCTTAAAACTGAGCCTCATAATTCACAGTGAGACTTTCAGAGCGCACGTGTTTGTAAGGAAGCATGAATGTGCGAACCTCCTGTGTGCAGTGGATCTGCAGCTGAGGGTCGAGTCTGTAGTCCAGCGCCGACTCCTGCAGGATGATCTGGATCTGAGCCTCACAGTCTGGAGACAAACGCTGTCACAACACACACACACACACACACACACACACACACACACACACACACACACACACACACACACACACACACACACACAGAAACACACACATGAACATCTATATGACCTTACAGGCTGACTGTCTTTAGGACTTCTTGATTTTAGATGCACTGAATGATTTAATATTCAGTATAAACAGTATCAACACTTCACATCTGTATGTACACACAAACCTCTTCTCACGCACTAACTTTCAGTTTCAATATTATAACAATAATTTCATCCTGAACAGCTGTCCAAGATAAAATGGTTTCCATCTTTAAAAACAGTGACATATATCTTTATTCTTAGGATTTCATTTGCACTCCCAGGAGGTTTCTATATTATTTTGGTGGGCAGACATGAAACACGAGGAGAGACACATGTGACTGCGCCAGCGGGAGTTGAACCAGAGATGTTTCAGGGTTAAGATTTGCTTCTTCACAGGGACACTCTGTAAACTGCCTCCTAACTGCAGCTGATACTGATCTATCTCAGAATATGAACAGGAAACTTCAGTGAGACGCTTCAGACTGATGACAGAAACCCTCGGTGTTAAAGAACAGAGAAAGAGGAAGTGAGGTGGCGCTCTCTAAACTAACTCTTGGATGTGTTGTTACAGTGAAGACAAAGGGTCTGACCTGGTCGGCGTATTTCAGTTTGAGGCAGGAGATGACCTGACCCTCCAGCTCGCTGTCCGCAGACGCCTTGTTCAGGATCGGCTGACAGAACTTTGGGATGTCGGCTTTACAGGCCTTCCTCAGCACCGGGTTCAGCCTGTAGTCTAAACACACACACACACACACACGACTTTTAGTAGATGTACTTGTGGTTGTTAGGTAAAAGTATGATGTATTTAGTTGAGTGTGTGTGTGTGTGTGTGTGTGTGTGTGTGTGTGTACCTGTGTTCTGGGTGATCTGTCTCTTGGTGATCATCTGTTTACATTTAGGATCCATCAGCTCGCTGTTCTTGTTCTGTTTCAGACACTGAAGAACGTTCTTTCCCTCCGACTCCGTACAGAACCGCTGGAATGCACAGTCACACAAAGATGCAGTTACAACCAGGAGCAAACACACAAACACACTGACACACAGACACACTTCACTGTTTGATCCGTACTGTGCTTCAGTCTCATCGATTACTTTGTTTTATGGAATTACTGTGACGACATATTAAAGCCAGGTTCAAACCCTTAAGTTTAAATCCTGGTTGTCCTGGCCTACCCTGACCATGTGCTGCTGGTTGTACTGGCCTACCCTGACCATGTGCTGCTGGTTGTACTGGCCTACCCTGACCATGTGCTGCTGGTTGTACTGGCCTACCCTGACCATGTGCTGCTGGTTGTACTGGCCTACCCTGACCATGTGCTGCTGGTTGTACTGGCCTACCCTGACCATGTGCTGCTGGTTGTACTGGCCTACCCTGACCATGTGCTGCTGGTTGTACTGGCCTACCCTGACCATGTGCTGCTGGTTGTACTGGCCTACCCTGACCATGTGCTGCTGGTTGTACTGGCCTACCCTGATCATGTGCTGCTGGTTGTCCTGGCCTACCCTGATCATGTGCTGCTGGTTGTACTGGCCTACCCTGACCATGTGCTGCTGGTTGTACTGTCCTACCCTGATCATGTGCTGCTGGTTGTACTGGCCTACCCTGATCATGTGCTGCTGGTTGTACTGGCCTACCCTGATCATGTGCTGCTGGTTGTACTGGCCTACCCTGATCATGTGCTGCTGGTTGTCCTGGCCTACCCTGATCATGTGCTGCTGGTTGTACTGGCCTACCCTGATCATGTGCTGCTGGTTGTACTGGCCTACCCTGATCATGTGCTGCTGGTTGTACTGGCCTACCCTGATCATGTGCTGCTGGTTGTACTGGCCTACCCTGATCATGTGCTGCTGGTTGTACTGGCCTACCCTGATCATGTGCTGCTGGTTGTACTGGCCTACCCTGATCATGTGCTGCTGGTTGTACTGGCCTACCCTGATCATGTGCTGCTGGTTGTACTGGCCTACCCTGACCATGTGCTGCTGGTTGTACTGTCCTACCCTGATCATGTGCTGCTGGTTGTACTGGCCTACCCTGACCATGTGGTGCTGGTTGTACTGTCCTACCCTGATCATATGCTTGCAGACTCTCATCAGCTGGTAGTCCAGTTCAGGATCGACCATCTCCACCTCCTGCAGCTTGAAGATTCGCTGGTGGCAACGCTGAGTGAGCTGACGCTTGTTCTCCTTCAGACACTCGATAACCTACATGAAAGAAAGAGGATCAGACTGTTAGATATCAGAGGTCACAGCTACAACTGGCTCTAAAGAAGATTTTTCACCACGAGGTGTTGGCACATAGAACTATCTCAGATGCAGGTGTGCTGGAAATTATCACTTGAGTTTCGGGAGAAGAGCATCACAATCACAATCTATTGATCACACTCATGTTTCTGGTCCTCTGGATCTTCATTAAGAAAGTGTGATCAATGAAGTGTGACGCTGAGCAGGAGCAGTGTGCAGGATCTTCTCTTCTCAAGATTCAGTTTCAAAGGTAATGCTGTGTTCTTGAGCACAGTTAAGTCTTATTTGCAAACTGATAATGGAAAAACAAACGGGCGCAGCATGGCTTGACTCGGCGTGGCCAAAGGTGGTGATGAAAAAAGGTAATGGTCTCTCCTGTGGGCTCACAGGAAACAATGATGCATGATGCTGCACTGATGCCTGAACAAACCTGCCACCTGCTGGACGTTTAGGGCACTGACAGTTACTCTACAGTTTGTGGTCTGTACTGCAAAAACTTTTGTTTCTTGAACTGATGGAAAATGTTTCCCAGCATTTAATCTGTTGAACAGAACACTACAGCTAACAGCTAATTATACTGTCACCCTGGGTTCACACCTGATTACATCACTCTGACATGTCTAACATTTTGGAGCAATTACCAAAATACTTTTTAGACAAAACTCAGCGTCGTTTCCAAACTGCTGTAGAGGTACAGAGGCTGAAAAAGAGGTGTGTGTTTGTGTGTAGCTGCTGACCTGTGCGTTGCCAAAGGCCACGTTCTGACACAGTCTGTTGATGTCCAGCTTGCAGGACTCGAACAGCTCCGGCTCCAGGCGGATGTCCTCTGACTGCACAGGTTCAGGGGAAGGTTTAGTGGATTTACAGAAAACACAGACGTAAAGAAAAACACAGATACTTTTAATATGTGCAGTAGAGAGAAAAAAGAAACTGACGGGCTTCAGCGAGTGTCTCAAGAGAGATCAAGAGCTCAGACGAGAAGAGCAGAAAAAGAAGTGTTTGCTGTTGGCCTGCTGAGGTTTTATAAATGTCTGAATGGTACGTTAGTCAGTCTGCTGTGTAAGAAGCTCCACATCAAACACACTGAACCTCTGTGTGCGATTTCTCTCGTTGTTCCCATAAACCTGACACACACGCTCGCACGAATGCAATAGAAATATACATAGTTCACACACTTCAGATTAACTGCTTTCTGTTCATCCGACGTGATTTGTTTCATAAATGATCTTAAGGAACATTTTCTCTGAGAGCACTCAAGGGTTTATACAATGATGTGATAATAATAATGGATTTTATTTAAGTGCTGCTGAAGCACAAAGCTCCTCTCTGACGGCTTTTAACTGTGAGAAAAGTCTCTGTCTGATCACAGCTAGAAAATAATTACAATATTATGCAACTTTCAGAATTCACGGTCTTTAAGGTCGGCTCCATCAGCGCTCTCAAATGGAGATGCTCATTCAGCAGTTAGCAAGAAGCAGTGACGCAGGTTAGAGCGCTGATAATAATAACCAGGGATAGTTTGGATTTTTTAAAGTGGGGTCGTGTGAGGCACTGAGCCATAGTCAGTGTATTGTCTTTAGAAGATGGTCGGCATGTTGTCAGTTTGGAGGAGGGGGACAGGGAACTACATCCCTAAAACCACCACAATCCTCTGAGGAAATTTTGATTCACAAAACATGGGAGTTGCTGGTCTGACCCTGCCTTCATCAGTTAGTTAGTTTATGTTATTGTGCGTCCACAGCAGTACGTTACTTAGCTTCTGAGCCAGTTAGCCGGTTTAGAGGAATATAGTGAATTAGAAAGGCTTGGCTCAGTCATGTAGAGGCAAATCGGGCAGGTGGTGGTGGGAGGGGTTAATGTCGCAATGTCCTCATGCAGAAACCTTCATCAACATAGCATTTTTGACCTCCACAAAATTTTGAAGGTTCAGGTTTGACACTCAACACTGCTGGGCAGCTATAGAATGAAGGAAAAACCTTAAAATAAAATAAACAAATAATATAAAACAAAATAAATTAAATAAAGGTTTGAATGCTGTTAATTCATTATATGACCAAAAGTATACAGCCAGTGGTGTATAGGACAGGTTTTACGAAATCAAACACAGGAAATTTTTGATGCTACAGCATACAAGAATATTTAGGATAATATTGTTCTTTGTGTCGGTAGTTTGTGTTTGTTCCTTCCCTGTTTCAACATAACAACAGCTACGATTACATGCACACCAACATTAAACCATAATTCCGACTATATTCTGAATTTGCTGCGGGTCATGAGAATTTGGCCTTCTACCAAAGTTAGCATTTCCTGATTAAGACATTTGGGACATGCTAATATTACTCAGGATTTCAGAGCATTATCTGGACATGTCTACAGCGAATTTGCAATATGCATCTCAACTGGGGTTTTTACAGCAGTTTACAACACACGGCTTCTTGTCTGTTTCAGGTCAGCTCTGTGCGTTGCCGTGGATTTGCTGAACACAAACCAACTCGCCAGCACTCGCCTGCAAGGCTGAGCAGAGATGCATGGCCAAAAGACGAACCCAAGTTTCTGGTGTGAGGGTGAAACTCATCTGCTTTTAAACATTATGAAAAGACTTGGATATCAGCAGGTCGGCCACCCTTAGAAAACTCTGAAAAAAATCTTATTTTGATGCAAGGAAACAAAATGACAAGCAGCTCCAGCTGTTTAGCATTTCTAGATGTTGATGTGATAAACGACATATTAGGGCACGTTAACCAGAGTGTGCATGACTGCATGTAAACAGGAGGATTAGTGGAATATTCATTTTCCTTAACAGTGGAAACAGTTTAGTACAAATATCGTCTTTTTCAGAAGAAGGGCAAAACATGTTGTATTTTGTGTGTGTACATGTAGTCAGTGTCTCTGTGCACAAAGCCAGCTCCATACAGTGACTGGAGCTCTGACCTCTGACCCCCCCTTAACACCTTTGGGATGAACTGGAACATCAGAATCAACTGATGAAGCAACATCAGTGACCAATCTGGTTGCTATCCTGTGAAAAACATGCATGCCAAAGGTAAATGGCTTCATTTATACAGCACTTTCTTTACAAGGTTTCTGCTGCTCATTCACATGGAAGGCAGGCAGCTCCCACACAGGCTCTCCAACACTGTGAGCAGCAGACGACCCGCTCTACCTCCTGAGACACAGCTGCCCAAAATACCAACTTTTCATCAGCTGTTTTCAGCTTTGTGACGAGGCATCTTTCAGATCGACCGATGAGTTTTTAAATGGTGTACGTTACATAAGCCGGAGCATTTTCTCAGCCCATTGAACAAACATTTAATCCGTCAGTGTTTCACTGAGAAACACCAAATTTGGAAACGCGTGGGACAGGGACACAATGTTGACACAATGTTGACCGTGTATGAATGTGAATAAATCCCTGCAGCCAGATTCAAACACACAGTGGAGCCTGAAACCAGACGAGTGGAGGCTGGTCTTTAATTTGTTCTTTTAGATTATAAAAAAAAGGAAACATGTGTCCGGTAACATGGCAGACTGTTGTCAGACATTCAGACTTCCTGTCTCTAAGTGACAGTGAGTCTCTTTGGAAACTAATGAGATGTTACAGTGGATGGAGCGCTGACTGGCTGCGCTGTGCACTGTGTGTTTGTGAACTGTGTCAGTGAACGTACCATCTCCACCTCCTCCACCCGCAGCTGTTTACGACACTTGATGGACACTCGCTGCTCCTTGACGTCCTGCAGGGTGTCGTTCCTCACCGTGGTGCTGAGGCAGATCACGACGTCCACCCTGAACGACAGAAAGACACGAGCTCACACACCCAGTCCGACTTACACTCTGAACAATATGTCAACGTCACATTTACGCCTCGCTGGAGATGGGAGAGTCTGTTTGTTGCTCAGCTGTGAATTTCACTGCTGCTCCAAACTGCGGACGTGTCTTTAACATCCAAGAGGTCAGATTATTATTTTTTTCAAACCTAAACACATCCTCTATCACATATTTCAAAACCTTGCTCAGTGTTTGCAGGACGGCTGGGTGGAAAAAGTGTGTTGGCAGCTGACATTATAATCCAGTCACCAGTCTTCCTCTGAAACACAGAGAGCTGAAAACCTCAGGAGGAGTTTTAGGAAAGTGAACTGACCCGCCATCATTTACAAAAACACCTGGAAAAAGTTGAGCATGAACGTTCATTTTCCACCTCTGAGCTCAGAATATTTTGTAACACAACACTCTACCCAGAGGTCCACTGACCAGCTTTCAGACTTGAGACTGAGAGATGAAGCCGGCAGCTCGTTAGCAACTCCACCATTTTTAGTTTGGATAGTTTTGTTCTATATCTGATAACATGGTGGAAGTAAGTGGTCATTTTCTTGCTGCAGGTATAAAGAGCAGATTATTACGGAAGCCCATTAGTGCCAGTGAGAGGGGAAAAAGCGGAACATTTGGCCTTGTGATGAAAAAAGATGCTTTAAATTGTTATAATAACAAACTAGCTCAAAATAATCAGCTAAAAGAGTCTCATTATTTTGAGATACTAAATTCTTATCTTGACAAAGGTTCTCATTATAATGACTTTGGGGTCATGCCCACCAAAGGTTTTTTTCCTGAGGCACATGGTGTATTTACAGTGTGACGAGCTGCTGAGCGCTACACATTTGGCATTTCTTTTTTCTTAAATGGTGAGTAGGACTGCCCCCTAAAAATCACCAGCAGGAGACCACTTAGTCAACTGAGACTGCTTCAAGTTGCACAGTCTTTTTTTTTCTTTGTCAGTTAGTGCGCAGTATTTTTCTGTGGATGTTTTAGTCCACATATTTTGCTGTGGAGTGAGCGCTCTTCACTTTTACACTGCTGTTCGGGCACTGAGACACTTGGATGCCTGACGCTGATCTGTTTTCACCTGAATACGATCCTTTTCACGAGATGTTGAAGTGTCCTGACTCCCTGCTGGATCAGCTAACTTTCCGTTACTGCTGTCTCCGTGCACAAGCTACACAACAGCAGCACTAACACCAACACTGAGCAGCTTGATGGTCCCAACAAACTCACATCAGTACCTAAATGGCTCGACTTTGCAGCTGCACTATTGCTGCGTGTAGGAGCCATAATCTACATTTAACCTCTGTTGTTTATTATTTATTAGGCTGCACACCTTCTTTTGGTCACTTTCACTTCCGGTTGTAATTGACACAGGTGTGGGGGATTGGTTTCACATTATTTTACCTGTTCATTCACTGGCGTGACCATTCTTTAGACAAAGAGGTTGAGTGTTGGCTCCAATATTTGTTGTTGTATTTGTTTGTTTGTTTAAAATATCACCATAAAAACGTAACGTTGGACTCGGACATGTATTTCTTTCAATGAGTCACAGTTGAGAGCCTGCTCAGCCTCTTAGCAGCTTTTTTTTTTATTGATAGTAGTCGCTAGTATTCACTGCCGTGCATCGTCTGGCAGCCAGGTGAGTTGGTTCATTAGCGTAATGAACGGAGGGAAAGCTCTTGTCATCCAGTGTCTTTGTCTCTGTGGGGGAGGCGGGGCTATGGGCTACACACACACACACACACACACACACACACACACACACAGTGCGATCTTCATGAGGGGGAGACGAGGCGGAGAAGAAAAGAGAGTTGAGCGCAAGAGAAAGACATGGAAATCGCCGGGTTTGTTCTAAAACCATCTCAACAAAAAGAGCGAATACGACCAACTTAACTGCACACCTGAGAGTGAGAGACTGACAGACTATTTTTTTGTATTTATTTATTTATTTATTTATTTCGGATATTTAAATTTTCTTTTTTGCATTCCTAAATATTCTTGTTAAATAAATATTTCTCTTTAAAAGGGAGTACCTGCATCATTATGCCTTTATTATCATAATATAAGTTTAAAAAATGGTCTAAAAACAGCAAAATTACAACAATAATAAAAATGGTCTTAAAAGCACAATATTACGCAATATTATCGCTTATCGCAATGATTTCTGACGCAATCGCCCAGCAACATCCGTTATCATGACAGGCCTAGTCGTTGGTTAGGGTTAAGTATGGCTGGGATTGTTTAGAGTTCAAGTAAGAATGTCAGGGCAAGACAGTGTGTGGTGTTTCATGTCTTCCTCATCTTAGGAAAAGCAGATTTGCCGACAGTGCTGGAGAAAAACAAGCACCGTCATGTTCTCAGAATGTTGGCATGGACTTGGTACCACAGTATCAGTTCTCACAACATTCCTACTTACAGTTTGTTTTCTTTTTCATCACACTGGTTGACATGAGCTTCCATAGACTGTGCTATCAGCTCTGACACTGTTTTTTGTTCATGAGTCTTACTTCTTCTTGATATTGGGACACAGTTTGAGGACGTCCTCCTTGCAGGCCGTCTTGAACTTGTACGAGAAACGAAAATCTTTGATCTGAATCTGCAGACAGACAGACAGACAGACAGAGCAGCTTGTTTGTAATACATTCATCAGATAATGCTGCAGACTTATTGTACTACATGCTGACATTTTGATGCTACTGCACAGCGAGTCTGCAATAACTCAGTGAGCTAAAACCATGAAGAGAATAAACTGGAGTATTGTTTATTATTCGTATTTCAACATTTGTCAAAAGAAAAGCAGTGGTGAAATATCTGCCCACTTGTGTCATAACTCATGCTGATATAAAAAGCTTCTTATTTTGTTTCCGTTGAGCTAAAAACATCTTGATAACACATTTGTCATCCATCTGCTCACCAGCTGGAAGTGTGTCACTCCCACCGAACACTTCTCATTCATCTCCTTCTGGTGTTTGTTCTGAACCAAACACTCCATCAGGTCACCGGTGTTGATCTGGTTATCAGCCACCTCCTGACAGACAGACAGACAGACAGACACAGAGACAGACACAGAGACAGGCACAGAGACAGGCACAGAGACAGGCACAGAGACAGACAGACAGACAGACACAGAGACAGACAGACAGACAGACAGACAGACAGAGAAGGGGGGTTGAAATTTGGTACTGAAATATTGGGGCTGGGGAAGTTGTCAAATTTTATTTTCAATTATGATTTTGTCTTCCAGTGATTACAAAAACAAGACAAGTGAGATAAAACGATAACTGAGCTACATTCTGTTTCACAATGAAGCTTTTATTTTGTCTTGTGTTATAAATCCAGCGCACCCTTTTCCTTCAGCCTGAACTGGCTTTCTGTCAGGCTGTGGTATGTTTAGTTCACCTGAGGTCAAGGTGATGGGAGAACGAGTCTTTGGTCAAAGAGTAGTCATGTTAAATAATCCTGATCTCAATACTGACCAGTAATACTTGTGATTATCATTCTGCCCTGATTGAGCAGCCTTACTGAATATTAAATCTCATGCTGTTAACTGTTATGATGAGATGTTTTCTTTTAACACAAGAAACTCAGACTGAATAATTCAGTACACTGGTCTAATCCAGCCCTTAATAATATTAAACCAGTCTGAAAATGTTTACGCCGGCCCAGCCCTGATACGTAAATTAATGTATGTGTGTGTGTGTGTGTGTGTGTGTGTGCTGCTTCAGGATTTGTACACTGCAGAAACAAAACACAAACGTGTACATGGTGCATCGTCAGTATTGATCAGTTAGGACTGACTTTGTGCTTTTCTTATTTTTCTGAATTATTTTGCTTTAGAAGACAGTTTTTACACTCTCAGCCTTCTTAAATCAGAGCAACAGTTCCTTTCTGAAACTTCTTCCACTGAGTTCAAACTGGGTTTATAAAGAGCTGTTGGTGGATCAGACTTACATGGCAGTGGGTCTGGATGACGGGTTCACACGCTTGCATCAGCAGCGCCTCGATCTGAATATCCTGAGGACAGAAAAACACAGACGCTGTGAACACATAAGATTCAGGAAGATCATGTCAGTCAGCTCAGGACGAAGATCATTGTGTTGCAGAGGTTAGATTCAGTTGGAACAGCACAACCAGGGGGCCCCAAGATAAAGCTGAAGGGTCACCAGATTAAATATATTTCTCTCACAATAAATGACTTTTTGCTTCCTTCCTCGAGTGAAATCTTGTTCACACTAAGGTCATGACTGGCTACAAAGAGACACAAGCCAGTGAAGTTAGGAACCACTGAGTTAAAGGATGACCCTGTTTGTTTTGTGCTTTGGAAAGTTTTGACATTTTAATCAAAATCTGATTTCTCTTCTGGACAGAAGCTGTTAGAGTTCACTTTGGCCGGATGAACTGTGCTGAAGAGCAGACGACTGTAAAATGAAGGAGATCAAATCAAAGAGCAAAAAAAAAATAAATAAAATAAAATAAAATATATATATAAATTATCTTAAAACGTTTAAAGAGGAAACTGACAATTTGTTTTGCTTGACCTTATTATGAATTAAATGTTGATTGCACAGTGTAATGGCTGAAGAATGACGACACACTCAGCATTTAGATCACTGTAAAACTCGCTTTCACTCTGCAGTTCTGTCACCGCGTACGATCTCATGGGAACATGAAGGCTCCATTTCTGGCACAAAGGAAGTGCGTCAACCATTGTGCAAACAAAACAGGAAGTTACTATCCCCATTTGAGGAAATGGTGGACGGTGGAACAAGCTAGGTAATTGTGGATCAACTAATGCAGCATTTCCTGTGCTGTTAATTGCTAGGCTCGGAGGAAAAGAGAAAGCAAACCGGTTGTCCTTGCCACGCCGGCGGCAACGATAATACCACTCGGAAATATTTTAAAGTTTTGTGTTTCAACTTGAATCACTCAGTTTATCTACATTTAAAAACACCAAATATGGAAATGCATGGTGTTCAAAGGACAGTGACAAATAGCTGTTGCCTCTGAAGTTTCCAAAATCTGTTGGAAAGCATGAAACCAGACAACTGGAGGTGATGAAATTAATTTGGTTAGGTGTTACTTTTGGCCTTTTAGTGTTGGTCTTTACATTCCCGTTTTTAGTTTTAAAAAAAGAAGGTAATTTTCTGTTGACTGACAAAAATGAGCAAAATATTAAACATCTTTATGGTTAAATTCTAACTAAACTAAACTAAACTAAACTAGAGGAAACACTGCACTGACATCAGGACTCTCTACTTCATGTGTGCTTGGCTGCTAAATCATTTGCGAGTGTTGCATCATGGGTAGCAGCAGATGTGGTGCTTACCTCTGACTCCAGCTCCGTCAGGTTCCCCACCACGTCTCTGCAGTCAGACACCAGATCCTCCAGGTGATCCTGCAGACACTCCAGCTCCTGTCCAGCCTCCGTCTTCTCGCTGCACCACTTCCCCAGGTCGGTCATACATCGTCTCTGGAGCTCGGGGTCCAGCTTCACGTCCAGCGCCCTCTGGTGGAGGATCCTCTGCACCTCTACCTTACAGTCTCTGGAGAGCTGCAGGAGAAGGACGACCACATTGGGTTAGACGAGACAAGAGAAACACCTAGCTGTTGTTGTTCCATGAGGCCTTAAAGTGATACTGCACTCCAGGTTATTACCTAGTACTTTTGATAAGTGGCTGTTTTAAGGTTGTAGATTTGTAAGTTAGTTTCTTTAGACAGCTGCAAAGTGATTCATAATAAAAAAGAAATAAAAAACAGGCTTATTTGTCATAATTAATACAAAGTTTCCAGAAGAGCTTCAGAGCCTCCTGAAACGTGCTCCACATACTTGGTGACGTAGTGACTAACTGCAGGGCTAGCTGTTTTACCACTGTAGCTGGTGAGCTAATGGCTAACACGCTAGCATTCCAGTGCTGATCAGTCACAGTTAGACTTTTGAGTTTCCTCCCATTTACTCTACACTGGACTGTTACCCTCTGCGTTTCCTCTGAAGGTGGAGCTTCAATAAAACTGGAAGGAGACACACAGCTAATGAGCTACGATAGCTTCCTGCAGCTCTCCGTCTTCCATCTTAAAGGCTGTCACTGTGAGGACAGCTTGCTGTTGGTCAGCAGCAGCATAAATGTGTATATCATTCAACAAAGTCAAACTCAACTAGGTTTGCAAAATTCTGGGAATATTCATGGTGAAAACTTTCCATGTGATTTAATTGGAATTTACAGGAAATTAAAAAAAGTGATGGGAGAAATCCCAACATCAGATAATCACGGCCAAAAGAGTTTGGGATGATGTCTTTGTGATATCTTCAGACATTTTGAAATACAAATTAATAAACAATTCTATCAATGAAATTCATCTTTAACTTGGTGTATTGAACATTTTGTTGCTTCTTTCACAAATGAATTGTAGGGAGTGTAGGGAGGTGGCATAACTGCACAAAATCTCTAAAAACAAACTGTATTTGCACTTAAGGGAGCGTGAGAAGGGAAACAGACGGTGTTGGAGGAAGGAGACAAAGCGAGAACACAAAGAAACTGAAATTATTTTGGAGCCGTTGGATTATTTATATGATATTAACTTGTATATTACTGACGTGACAACAAAATTTCATTTTAAAAATTTGCTGTTAGTGTCAATACTATTAAAAAGTGACACCCCTATATTGAACTTGTACAAAATTTGTAAAATTTCCAGATATTTTCCAGAAATTTTCAAACCTTTTTCAACCTGAAACTCAAGACACAAAAACATTACGTGAGAGAATTCACAAATTGTGGTGATTTCATTACATTAACTGAAAAATGTCAGTGTTTTTAAAGCTGTAGTGACCAGCTGCAGTTATTGTTTAACAGCGCCTGGAGGTGGCGAGGGAAACACAGCGTGACAACAATTAAAGTTAAGGTGGCGAAAGTCTACACAGTGTGGGAAGGTGGGAGGGGTGGTGGATGGGTCTAACAGCCACCGACCTTCACCCAGGAGGTGAGTTTATTTTAAAAGAGACTGTTGCAAACTGAACATTTCTTGAGAAAACAGAAGTGTATTTTGAAAGAAGACAATGACACGGCGCCCCAGAACGTCAACAACCAACATCTTGCGCGTCGTATGTGGACGTGGAAAGTCCAGGACCAAATGTTAATACGTGAGGACGTCGGAGTGAGAATGTGTTGGTTTGACAGATCCTGAACATAAAATGGACTGCATATAAAGATAACCCTTCAAGAGGTTTCTGCACTTGTTTTGATAATTTTCCTGTAATTAAAACTGGTAAAAACTTGAAATCAAGCTCATCGCCGCCACTTTTATTCATGAAGGACTCAGAGGAGTGTAAAGAATATACCTGAGTGGAGTATCACTTCAAGGAAACAGCCATCTGATTATTATCAAGAACTTCATTTGCTCCAGTTGATTAATCAGCAGAACCATGTTTTCCATAATTGGAGATTTGAATCGATTCTTCACATCACAGTTCAGCAGCTCACTTCACGTCTCACACAATGACTCTTCACATTCAGCTCCCACATGCACCGCCATTACAGAAGAATTACACAGCACAATCACTTCCCCTTCAAACCACCAGTCATCATTGACAGGCATGTCCAGTTTCCTTTGATTCTCATCATCATCATCATCAGTTCAGCAGCATGACGTACTCACAGTCAACCTCTGGGTTTCTGCTTCAGACTCCCCACTGAGGAACTACGAGAATATTCTCTGGTCAGTGAGAAGGTTCGCAGACGTCCTGTATATTTGCAGTTTTTATTTCCTTCTGCACACTGACAGTATAAATACACATGTATATCAGTGGCCTGTCATTTGGCTGATGCTCTCATCAGGTGAGCTTTAAAGGCGTTAAACCTCAGATCAACACTTTAAACTAAGAGGAAAAGGGTCAATACACCCAAATTTTACCAACACAGTTTCCCCACGTGGTAGCTAGCCATCCAGTGTTTATAAAACGATCTGTTATTTTGAGATTTCAGCAGCTTTGGCCACCACTCCAGTGTGATAGAGGTAAACAGCCTTTGGTTTGTGGTGCTCACAGTATTTAGAAAAAAAGAAAGACAGCAAAACAAACAAACAAAAAAACCCTTAAGATTTATCCCCAGACCACACTACTGTTGGTTTAAACCAGCTCAGACTGAAAACTGATGATTAAAACCAGGGTTATTTCAAGTGAGATGTATGTGGGGTGTGGCAGACCCCACAGCAGCAGATATAGAAGACAGACACTCCTAAATTATGCTACCTGGATAAAGAAAGTGTGAGTGAACTGACCCTTTAAAAGGTTTAGATATCAGGAAAAACCCTCCAGTGATGGTGCTGTCCTGAGGACAGAAGCTCAAGAGACTCACCCTCCGTCCCTGCTCCACAGAGCGGTAGGCGTGGCGGTACAGGCAGGAGAAAATGGCGCCAGGTGGCATCATTTCGCTGGTCTCGTTCCAGCCATGAGTGTGGCAGAGCCGAGCGGCATCACCCTGACATTTCTTATACAAGACGGGATCCAACCTGGGAAACAACACAGGAAGTGATGCAGGTAAATTCAATCAGTCAATTTTATTTATACAGCCCAATATCACAAATCATAGTTTGCCTCACAGGGCTTTACAGCATACGACATCCCTCTGTCCTTATAGGACCCTCACAGCTGATCAGGAAAAACTCCCCAAAAAACCCTTTAATGGGGAAAAAAAACGGTAGAATTGTCTAACAGTACACATTCACACTGCACCAGCTGGTTTCTAATCTCACAGGACTTTAATGTTTTGCTCCTGAGCTGTAAATCAGTCTTTAAACTTGGTTTATCAAAGGTCAGTGAAATTAAAGCTGCAGGTTTTGTAGCTTGTGAAGAAGGAGCATCAGCAGGACTTACTTCCAGTCTCTGGCGATAAAGTACTGCAGCTCCAGCAGTCTGTGCTCACACTCCTCCACCATCTTCTCTGTGTACAGGTGCTCCATCAGACAGGACAGGATCCTGCAGGAGCAGCAGCACAAGTACAGCAACTGAATATTTAAACTTTCATCTTTATTCAGACCAGCGGTCTTCAACGGTTTCCAAGCCCGGGGACCAATCGTGGCCCGTGGACAACCCGAACTCTGACGCTTTAACTTCTGATTTAAAAAATGACAACTCTCCTTTGTGTCAGTTTTTTTGTAATTGTAATTAAGTGACATTAGTTTATGTTTAATTTTGTCTTTCCTCTAAATAAGAGCTTTGAAATGTACCGATGCAAAGTAACAGTCAATCATGAAACAGAAAACAGCACGTGTGCCACACAGTTACCACGGAGAGAGAAGACCATCGCGTTTGACTCACATGGGGTCTCCGCTGCGGATGTGTTTGCAGGCGGTCTGGATGACAGACTCACAGGCCTCGTTGAGCGCCCGGTCGATGCGGTAGTCGGCTCCAGGGTCGGCTTCCTGGATCAGAGTCTGGAGCTGAGGATGGAAGACACAACAACATCAATGACAAAAGAAGAACAACAACACAACAACAACAACTGGAAGCTCTCGTCTGGGAGCTGCTGCTGCTGCTGCTGCTGCTGCTGCTGCGACCAAGAACGTCCTCTTCGTTTAAACTGGGAATTCATTTCACTTGACGTGATTATTTATTCCTGCAAAATGACACTTTAATTAGACTGAACCAATTAAACCCATCTCGGCTTAAGACAACAGCAAAATGTGATCACCGCACCAAAATGATGACGTGCCGTGTAACATGACAACCAGGGGAAAAGAACCAACGTTTGCTTGTCAAGACAGAAAATATTAACTTCAGAACAAAAGCTTGTCGCTTGTGACAAATGAAAGTTTATTTTCTGTATAGTTACTGTCATATATAAGATTTAAACATGACTTACAGCCCTCTGACAGTTGGCGTCGATGGCGCCCATGTCTCCTCGGCCGACCCTCATCAGGCAGTGCAGCGTCCGTCCTTTACGGTGCAGACCGGAACAGTGACCTTCGATCTCGCTCCGACAGTGCAGCACGATCTCCGGACTCAGAGAGAAATCCTCCATCAGCATCCGCCTGTAGTCCATCATCTCGCCCTGACACTCGCCACTGACCACACGACCTGAGACACACGCAAACACACAGCGCTGAATGAAACACTCAACAGACACAACAGTTTACAGACGTTGAATTAATGGTAATTTTAAGTTGTTTCTTCTTATGTAGCTTTTTAAAATGTTTTTATTAATGATGCAAACTGAACTGTAGCTTTATAGAAGTCACACTGTGGGCCAGTTTAGTCCACAGGCCACATATGACCCACCAACACTTCACATCCAGCCTGCCAAATATTGATATGTCTAGAAAATGTGAGGAGGAAACGATGCGTTCCAGTATCTAGGACATTATAGTCGTGCACTGAACAGCAGTGGGATAAGTGAAGCTGAATCAAAACTCCGTCTTTCATAAGAAGAATGTGATCTGTGTCATATCTCCGAGCAAGAATGCACAAGCATGAAGAACTGCACCAGTCAAGACACTGCACAATGTTGGCGTCAAAACCAATTTAAGTTAACTGATATTTCCCTCCAATAAGGACTGCATTCTGTTGATTGAGTTTCCATACTTTCAGATTTTAACCATCGTTCCTCAGTGAACTGTCTCCTTGGCGGAGGTCTGAGAGCATTTTCTAGTTAAGTGTCTTTATAGTAAGTCTACCTTCACCAGCTGCATCAGTGAAATAAAATCCTGGCTGCAAACCAACTTCCTCAAACTTAACTGTGACAAACACATTCATTACTTCCAGACTAGGGTTGGGACTCGTTAGGATTTTAATCACTTACCGATTCCTTACCGATTCCTACATTATATTCATTATACTTGCTATAATTAAACAAGTATATAATAAACACAAATGCAATCATACAAATACAAAAACTTTATTCTAACTGTTGCACAGTACAATTAGATGAAAATACACATTTGTGTGTGGTGTGTATTTCAGATTTAGAGCTTGTATCATGTCCCTGAGAATATATAACAACAGAAAGTGACTCTCTGATTTCTACAGTAACACTATTACCTCAAATTAACCACAGCAATGTAATAAAAAATACTTATATGCATTCATGCTTGGGCACTGTTATTTACGTGACAACACCTGGACATAACACACACACACACACACACACACACACACACACACACACACACACACACACACACACACACACACACACACACACACGCACAGGCTGTTTGTTTCTACCTCTCCCCTCACTGGAAGTCTCGGACCTCCAGCCGCCCGCCTCCGCCTTGATTAAACGCTGAAAATTAAATAAAAGAGGGAGATAGGTTTTTCCTATTTTATCTTCTTTTGTTATATTTCTCCCTCTCCTCTCGCTGGAAGCGTCGGACCTCCCGCCGCCCGCTCCCGTCTCAAACACGGAGGTCTCTCTCCGCGGAGCACCCAGCGCACGCCCAGCCTGTTAAATAGCCTGTAACCATGACAACTGTGTGACACAAACTCAGTGCTTTAGTCATTAAATAATGTCGGGCTCGGTCGGGTTCAGGCAGAAATATGCAGCCCGTGCTGCACTCTAATGGAAATGCACGTGACGGTTTTTATTTATTTATTTATTTTTTTGTACAATCTAGGAACTGTTACGCCAAATGTGATGGAACTGGTTCCGGAACCGGAACTTTGGACCCGGTTCCAAAAAAGAACCGGATCCGGATCCCAACCCTATTCCAGACTGGAGTCCTGCATCAGTCTCCTCTACAGTGTGTCGGCCAAAACACTCAAGACACTACTGTATATCCAGAACTCAGCTGCTCGTCTTCTCACACACTCACTCCTGTCCTTCATAACCTCCACTGGCTCCCCACTCCTCAACATATCCACTTTAAACTCCTCATCATCACTTACAAAGCTCTCCACAACCTGGCAGCCCCACACCTGTCTGAGCTCTGCCACCGGCACACTCCCTCACACACTCTCAGGTCAGCTGATGCAAACCTGAAAATATAAACTTTAATTTTAAGCTTTAGGTCTTGTCTACACTTGTGCATGTTTTCTGAGCACCAGCATCTTTCTGAGAGTGTCTGTGGCCACTAAGAGAAAATGTGCCGTGCTCTCTCTCCAGCATTTTGTGCTTCTGTTGAAAATCTGATTTTTTCTGAAAGGCACTGGTGACGTCACTGCTGCTCCTTTAACCACCGTCTGTCCCAAGCTGTTTGAAACTATCACAACAATGACAGAAAAGCAGATTTGTGGGAGCAGATCGATACTGAAAGTTGAGCTTTTATCAGTGTGTGTGTTGGCAGCTTGACTGTGTAGTCACCCCTGTGTTACTGTAGCGTCACAACAGCTACCTTGCTAAAATTAATGTCAAGATATTGTTGCCACAGAAACAAAACCCTGCGTGGCACGTCACTAAAACAGTGCTGGGTTGAAGCCCTCCCCAGAAAGAAAAAAGCTATGTGGACACGCTCCTTACAACCTGAATATTTAAGCTTCATTTTTTATCTTGAATCTTAAAAAGAATCTTTAAATGAAGAAAAAATATTTTCAATTTCTCTAATAATTAATTCAGAATTATTATTATTTTTTTATTCTCTTTCATGTCTAAATCGTAAAACAGGAACCTACATGCATTTTTGTTGCAATTAAGATGCTGCAAGAAGAACTAAGACAACCACATTGCTGCAACCTTATTGCTTCTTTTTCCCTTCTGTTCTCAGAGGACGCTGGATTTACGACTGACTGACTGACTGACTGACTGACTGACTGACTGACTGACTGACTGACTGACTGACGGTTCAGTGTGTAGTTGAGACATCAATAGATTACTGGCAGGAACAGACCAGTCACTGACAGATACTTGGGCTGCCTGTGGCCTCTGGCTGTCCACTGAAGACATAAATAAGTGTTTATGACTCAGAGTGACTGACGGGCAGGACGCTCACTGAGCTGCTTACCTCTGTGCACAGCAGACTCCAGACAGAGCAGCAGGTAGGACAAGCGAGCTTCTCGGGCTCGGGGCATGTTGTTGTCTGCGCTGCAGCGGTATTTCCTCAGGTCCGACTTGCAGGCTTTGGCCAGCGAGTAGCTGACCTTGTAGTCCTGAGCGATCAGCTTCTGCCTGGTGGTCAACGCCTCGCGGCACTGAGGATACACAGCCGCCGTCAGTATCACAGCACAGGCTCAAACGTTTTCTACTCCAAGGTGGCAGAATGTCATGTAATGGTGTAACAAGACTGTGTTTCCTCACAGGATCTGTCTTCGATTTTTAATGTTGTATTATGACCTTGAGCTTTACCACGTCTGTCACTCTGTGGACTTTATTTTACACAATCTACCGTCATGGAAATTTACAATAAAGCAGCTTGTTAAAAGTATTTGGATATTAAACTCACCCTCTCAGACATCGCCTCCTCAAACTTGTGATTGAAAAGACATTTGTAAACTCGTCCTTCTCCAGCCAGTGTCTACAAAATAAAAATCACACCACAGTCCATTAACAGCAGAGAGATTGCTTCTCATTGGAAATATTTCTTGCTCTTTTCATCATTTCATCAAGCAAATATTCACAATTACAACATGCAACACTATGACTGATCCTGAGAAGCTGATTCATTCAGATAATCCCTGATTCCTTTGATATCAGACATTATTTTATTATAAGTCAAGGCTCAAAATACCACGTGCATATGCATGGTAGTGTAAAGGAAAGTTGAGCTGTGCACATAATTCTCAGCTCAACATACGCCAGTGCACTTAACATAAGGTTGTGCAGGGCTGCTAACTCTCACACACTGACCGTGAGATTCACACAATCGACACTTCACGGGCCACATGACTATTTTCTCATGCAGTGAAAAACTAAGCTATGACTGATAACAATGCGGCGCTAAAGGGCGACACTGACAGCTGACGAAGAGACACACAGAGCGACACAACTAAGAAGAATAAGAATACACGAACTGGTGCAGTAAAAAAAAAAAAAAAAAACATTTTTGATGTGTGTTACTTTAAGGCTGCTGTCAGCCCTAGAGTGGTCTCCTCTGGTCTGAATCAGGGACTCAGGTTGTTCCAAAGTTGTATAATTGCCTAGAGTTGGTTGGTGTTCTCACGGCAGCATTTACAAGAGGACCAGATCAAATGCCTTGTGTGAGAAAGCTGCTCTTGATTGGTCAGAATTTCCATGTGGGAAAAATCCAGGAAGTAAAGCAAACGTTGAAGAAGAGTACACTTGCAAGATAAATGTGACACTTTCTAATGTCACAATGGAGGGACAACTACGCAGGTTGATTTTAGCGCTGCTCATCGTGGACTATATTGCTGTCATTGTTCATTTTAGTCAAAGCATACAGTTTGAAAACGAGGCAAACGCGGCTCCAACTAGAAAACAATGTTTTGATGCATTGGATGTGCTGAATGTGCATATTAAGGCAGTACAGGAGGAGGTGCACATTAATAATCCTCCAGGACTGTAACATGCTCATGTTTAACCCAAACAATGTGTCATGTGACTGCAGTTGCTTCACATCCAGGTCGCAACACCTTCTCACCACAAACCAACCGCACCAGAGTTCCTTTGGAACCGGACTGAGACCACCTCTTCAAGAAGGTCTTGGTCTGATTGTTTTGCTGTGTTCACACCTGCACAAACGAACCGCACTGAGGGGGCAAATGAACTTGAGTTCAATTGAGCCAAACCAAACAGGGCAGGTGTGAAAGCAGCCTAAAAAGTACACGTACCAGTGCAGCTACACAGATAAAAAGTATTTCCAGCCTTGCAGGTGTCTTTATAAAGTGGACAAAATCTTTTTTAGGAATGAAACGCTTCAGCTGCATCAACACAAGCTGCTGAAATCACCTTTAAACGTTTCTCATGTAAAAATAATTACGTGCTCAGCCTTATAAAAGGCACTAAAATAAAAAGGTATAACTTTCTAACTTTGAAAGGCCATCAGTGTTTCTCGCCTGTGTATGTTGTCTGATTAGCCTGAGGCATGCCTGTGTCACTGATGTGAGATAGTTAGGACAGACTCGTCTTTTGCAACTTTATAACTAAAGTTAATGTGATGTTACCACAAACCGAGGCTCACTGCAGGTTTTCAAACATGAGAACTGAACTGACATCCAATTTTTTAAGAAGCTGATAAAACCGACATGTTTCTCATTTTACCTGACGATCGTTACAAAAATATAAAATGTGCAGAACCAGGAAATCACAACAGGACATAAGTGTTTAAAGGATAAGAAATACATCAGTGTTAATCAGCATAGACAAGGACGCAGTCAGCACTTTCTACAGAAACTCTTGAGATGTATTTGTGATAGCAGTAACTCCAGCCAACAGATCAGTTAACAGAAGATGTTTCATGGCGCTGTGGAGATGTGAGTAGATAGAGTAGTTAGATCAACTGAATCCTCACGTTTTCACAGAAGCGCTCTCGGTCGTCGCGGCAGGCGAAGTACAGGTATCGATCCAGGTGGAAGTCGTCTGAGGAGAGCTCAGCAACTCTCATGATGGACTTTTTACAGTCGTCCTTGATGGAGTGAGCCCCCGGCTGCTCCTCTGCCTCCCGCACCAAACCTTTCTCCAAACAGGCGATGACCTCGCCCTGAGAGTGGATGTCCTGCACACAGAGAGAGCAAAGGTCACAGTTAGGTGTCAGACTCTGTGTCATTCAGCTCTAGTGTTAAAGGGATTCCTTTTCAGACAGCAGCTCAAGCTCTAACATGTATTCATTCAAATCAATCTGTTCTTTTCAACCAATTAATTTCTCACACTCTGTAAAACAAAGAGGCAGCCTTCACCAGTGCCAGAGGAAAGTCTGTCCTGGTCTATTTGCTCCTGGTTGCACACTTTCTTTCTAAGACTGCACTATACCAACACCACCTTGTCCAACCTTGAAGCAGATGGGCTACAGCAGCAGAAGACCACACCAGGTGCCACTCCTGTCAGCTAACAACAGGAAACTGAGGCTACAATTCACACGGGTTTTCTCACCAAAACTGGACAATAGAAGATTGGAAAAACCACATTCAGATGGAAGCATGGATCCATCCTGCCTTGTATCAACGCTTCAGGCTGCTGCTGCTGCTGCTGGTGTAATGGTGTGGGGGAGATTTTCTTAGTACCAACTGAGCATGGTTTAAACACCACAGCCTACCTGAGTATTGTTGCTGAGCGTGTCCATCCCTTTATGACCACAGTGTACCCATCTTCTGATGGCTACTTCCAGCAGGATAACGCACCATGTCACAAAGCTCACATCATCTCAAACCTGACAATGACTTCACTGTACTCCAATGGCCTCCACAGTCACCAGATCTCAGTCCAATAGAGCTCTGCCTGATGTCATCATGTCAATATGGACCAACATCTCTGAAGAATGTTTCAGCACCTTGTTGAATCTGTGACACCAAGAATTAAAAAGGGATCCAACCTGGTACCAGCAAGGTGTACCTAATAAAGTGGCTGGTGAGACATTTTAAGAGATACCAGTAAGAGGGAAAAACCCATGACCTCTGATTAAAGCACAACACTGGCCACAGTTCAAACATGGATAATTACCACCTGGAGAGTGAGACAGAAACTGCTGAGGAGGTTTGTACATGTGTTTATTAAATGCAGATGAGTGTTGAATGCCATGCAGACAGTGCCCTCTTTTTCTGCCAAAGAGAGAGCACTGAGAGCCAACGCTTTAAAAAATGAGTCATCCTTTCCTCATCCAGGTAGAAGTGAAGTCTTTTTTTAATGTGAATTCCAAAACACCTCTTTGGGGAAAATAACAATTACTAAACACACACACACACACACACACACATACACATACACACACACACACACACACACACACACACACACACACACACACACAAATGTTCCCAATTTAAAAGTTATAACAGTGCAGTTTATAGCCTCACTAATCCTACACTGAGTGAGCTTTCCTTTCACTCCATAAATCATTTTGTCAGAGGATGTCGTGTATGTCTTCAGCGCGCTGAGAGACGAGCTCAGTCTGAGTAAACATGGTCAGTCTAATCTCCACTCCGAGCAGCTCCGGCACACTGAAACGAGCCACCGTGACAAATTCCTGATAATGAAACCAACTCTGCTCCCGCTGACAAATAAATAATTTGCTCCCAGTTCTAATTGTGCCCGCGCGATATCCCATAATAACTGTGTGTCTAACAGGCTTATGAGGTTTAGCTTGGCTCAGCAGCAGGAGAACACGTTCAGAGGAGATGGAGTCGCTCTGCTCGCTGACAAACTGCTGTCAAAGTTGTCTTTTCTCATTCCAGCTGAGTCACACTTTGAGCACAGTCTCTGGGTGAATTTAGACCCAGTGGAAGCAGTGACGACGGCTCATAAGACCCACCACACAATCTGTTTGTCAAACATGTAAACACCACACACAACGCTCACAGGTGCTGTTGTTGGGACTTCTTACACCTGCAGACAACCAACATTATGTACCAGTCCCTCAGCCTGGTCACTCGCACACATACTGGAAGAGGACAGCTACTCATCATCAGAGACCCACATGAGTTTAAAGCTGGGGAAACAGGATTCCTGGGAATACACAACAGACTATTTGCCATTTCCTGAGATATCCAATAACTGTAAAACAGGAAAAACTAGTTGTGTTCTAGGAGTAAAAATACTCTGATAATATGTGAATCCTTTTCACCATCCTGCACAGATCCAATTCCACCTTGCCTCTGGCCCAAATTCATCCACTTAAATGTGTCTAAATCAATCTAACAAACCATGATGTCTGCCACCAGCTTTACATGGACATACTTTAAAAGACAGTGACGGCGAGGAGATATGATCCACTCCAGCTTGATAGAACGACCCTGAAAAAGCTTAAGTACTTGCTTTAATGAATTTCATTTGTTTATACTATGAAAATGTGTCAAATATCACTTACATAAGGCAAACTGGCACAAGATAATCACAAGGTGTCGTCCTCTGGAATACCTGACGTGCTTGCTTCACTCCACAAAGGGATGATTCATGAAAATATGGACTCCATGCCACACTCGCAAGCATTTTGCTTGACTGACTTGTAGACACTGCACCTGTTTATATCTCAATGTTATATCTAAACAGAAAGTCAATAAATATATTTGACCAAAGAAAAATATTAACTAATTAATAAGTTCACACTGCATGTGAAGTTTCTGTTAAATGTTTTCTTCCTTGTTCACCTAATTGTTTGTCCTTTGTTGGTGCCTTTTCATTTAAAAAAATCCATTTTCTCTCTTGATTTTTAATACAATGATGCCTCTGTTGTTCTTTTTGTAACTGTGTTGTGGCATCATTTCCACCACTGCTGCAGAATTTAATCTTTTTGTCTTTGTACATTATTCGCTGACTTGTTCTATATGTCTTTATAAACATACACTGGAGCTGTCAGGTTGGGAACCCATTGGTTTATGCATATTTGTTCTTGTTGCATGCTGCAATCACTCTTTCATTTCTCCAAAAATATGATAATATTTCTTCAGGGAGGGCAGTTAGTTACAGTGTGCGCTCCATGCTTACTCTGACAGCTTGCTGGACAATCACAAAGGGGCGGGGCTTAGCGCAAGGTCATTTGATCACACCTGATCAGATCAGATCGATGAATTAGAGGAGCAGCTGCAGCAGCAGAAAGCAAACTTTCTTTTACTGGTTAGACCCAGCACTGGACAGCAGGGTGCATGGTTTTCAGGTTGAAAAAATATATTGACAACACTAAAATCAGCCTATATGAATTAACGAACAGATTTATTTGCCTGTGCCCAAAGTACACTCTGCCACGAGATAGAGAGGAAGAGAAAGGCAGCTCCAAAAAAATCTAAATGTGTCAGCACATGTTGATATTGTGTCAGTGCCACAAATGAATGAATGTGTGGGAAACCCTGCAATGACTTACTGTAGTAAGTAAGCAGCATTCCACACGTTTGAGAAACTGAAACCAGAAAGTGTTTGGCACATTTGCTTTGAAAATGACTTTAATGCTGAATAATTAAAGCTCAATTATTGACTGAAGACAGAAATCTTCACAACACCTCACAGACATAGTGTCATGTTTAAAAGAAGACATCTCAGCTGGTAACTGTAGTTTTTAATCACAGAAACAGGAGGAAATAGTGAATTTGTTGGGAACTATTTCCAGTGAAGGATTAATCCACATTCGGTGCACTGGTGGGTATTTGGTGCAGCAGGACGGTGTACGCAGGACTGAGTCAACTGAGTCAGTTAAGTTTGAACCTACTGAGCTTCCATCTATATTAACACAAGTGAACACACATACTGTCACTGCACTTAAACAACTTGATGCAGGGAGGAAGTTTGTGCAACATGACGAAGCACATCTTGCAGCATTTGTCATATCTCGCTGTGAACCACAAGCAGCTGATTTAAGATAAGGGACTCAAGTGGATGAAGTTCTCAGTCACTCGGGTCAGGGTAATCTCAAGTGCTATATCTTAGGCAACTGCACCTCTCATTCAAGAGGCTTCTTCCGTTCTTCTGTTCCACGAAGCCTCTTGAATGAGAGGTGAAACTTTTTCAAGAAACTCAAGCAGGTCCAGTTGCCTATGATGTAGCACTGAAGTATAAAGAACATTTACCGTGTTCATGACAAAAGCAGGGATTACTCATTTATTCTTTATTTTACTAAATAACTATAACCAGTCCATAGCCATTGGTAGCTGTGTCCCCTTCTACCTATGCCAGTCCTCAATGCCTATGTGCAGTTTCACATAGATTGACCACGTCAGTGAGTAGAAAAACGTGGGACAGACAGAATGACTGACTGACAGAATGACACACTGACAGTTTCCGTGATTATGTACAGCATACCATACCATGACTTAGTCATACCAAACATTAGAAACAACACCAACATTGGTCCACAGGGGGAGCCACAGCGATCGGTCGCATTTTAGCCATTTTGAAGCATTTTTCTGTTGTTATAGCGCCACCCAGTTGCCAATTAGAGTTAAATTTCTCCAGTCACCTTGAGGCGTCCTGTTCTACATATCTACCAAGTTTAGTAAAAATCCATATGGCGGTTAGGCCTAGATAAGAAATGAGCTCTCTAGCGCCCCCATTTTGTTTGATGGGGTCAATAATGGAGGGTCCCCTCAGATTATGTGTGGTCATATGCCTACAAAGTTGCGTGGTGATGGGTGAAACCCTTGAGATGTTCTACACCTTTATGTGATGAGCCACGCCCTCCGCAATATTCATTGCCTTATAGAAGCTCAGTTTTAGGAAGTTTTCCAACTTTTGCCAAGAGGGAACTTTAGATATTGCTCCCTAGATTATGTTCACCCAGTTTCATGCAGATCGCTCAAACTTCCTAGGAAGAGATCCATTTGAAGTGTTTTTCAAAAAATTCAAAATGGCGGAAAATCTATATAAGCGGAAGTTATGGGTTCTTGAGGCAAATGTGTTCCTCATGAGGAGAGGCATCTCTGTGCAAAGTTTCATGTCTCTACGACATACGGGGCATGAGATATGCCCATTCAAAGTTTGACATTTCAATGGGTTGCTATAGCGCCCCCCTTTGGCCAATTGATGTAATATTGCTTCATTGGCATCCTCCCATGACCCTCTACCACTGTGCCAAATTTCACATGGATTGACCAAGTCAGTGAGGAGAAAAACATGGAACACACACACACACACACACACACACACACACACACACACACACACACAGAGTTTTCCTCATTATGTAGTAAGATAATCATGTCTTAATTTATGGCAGTCAAATCTGATGAATTTAAAACTCTCTGCTTATGTTTCTGATTAAAACAACATCAAAAGAATCAGAACCAGAATTTAATGAGAACGTTAAATGATTAATTGAATAACCTCAATCCTAAGCAGCATTGAAACCCTATTAAGATTGAAAATAAATTCGGTAACCACTTTAAGTGTTTGCATCTCACCTTCTCTCCGGTGCTGATGCTGCCGCAGTGCAGCGCGTTGATGTCTTCGCGACACTTGTCCATGAAGCCGCAGATCAGCCGGTAGTCGCTGAAGACGATGGTGGTCATCTTGGTGATGTACTGGTTGCACTGGTAGTCGCTGATGTTGCCGCGGTGATCCACCAGGCAGGACACCAGGTAGCCCTTCCCGAGCTCCTCCGCTGCACATTCTTTAATCTGAGTGAAGAGGGCAGACGGCTTTGTTAACTCTGCACAACAACTGGAAGCACTTTGAATTTAACTTTGAAAAATATCTGAAGCTACGTGTAGGAGAACTTCATCTGTCACCTGATCATGTGTCACGTGTCAAGGGCAAAGGTAAAACTTCAGGTGCTATTTTAGACTTGTTATTTCCTGAATAAACATTTAACTAATTCAGTTATTTTCTTACGATGACGTCTAAGTATCTTCTGTTCTCTGTGCAGATAATGTGGCCTAAATATTCAATCACTCATCTTTATTTTCTTGCAAAACACTTCAACAAGCTCTGCCTACTGCCAAGTTATCTAAAAAAAACACAGCTGATCACCATATCTATTCCGCTTTTATTTTTCCTCAATTTCTCCCGTTACTTTTTCCCTACTTATTTAAATTTAATTTAAGTTGCTTCCCTGAGAAATTATATTTGTATAAAAGGATTCTGTAATTGCTTTTTGTGTGCATTTCATTTTTAAACGAAGTTGCGGACAGCCCCTTGACATGAACCATCTCGTTTTTTGGGGGTCAAACACAAAACATACAACACACTTCATTACAATGGACACAATCATAACATAAAACATACATATATGGCTCTCTCATTTACAGACCCAGCCCCAGATCATTCCTGAGAGCCCACAATACCCTCACACAGTAAAAGAGATGTCTCTGCCGCCATGATAAGGATATATATGGTTTTAGATATCGTCTTAAAATAAGAAGGATAATTCCACTCTTTTCTTCTTCTTCCACAGGCCCTCCAGTCTGTGTGTGCACATACATAAATAAACACACCAATAAACCTTTGATCATTTTAACCACTTCAGAAATATAACTAGTCCAGTACCAAGCCTCAGTACGCAGAGGGAGCTCAACACATCATAATTTAACCTGCATGAGTTCATTTTTCACAGCCCAACAGGCTGACAATAATCACCTTGGTGTTGATATGAAATGAGACGAGCTGCAGGTGATAATTGTCTGCTGGTTCATCATAACCAGCGACAACTTCCTCTCTTGTATTCGTCTGTGTGTTGTGTTGTCAGAGCAGGAAATGTGTTTCTTAATTTGCTTGTTATTTACTGACTTGAAGCTTTTAAAACGTGTTATGAAAGTGGTGAAGATGTTTGCTTCATGTGTGTTTCGCCATTAGTGCGCACAATCTACGTAGGAAAGGAAGTAATCAGCAACACCTGCTTTTAAACTGAGCTGTTAAGACTCCTTATCAAGACAGAACACAGATAACAGTTCTCAGTAATTTCACTTTATGTTTTTACTGCTTGATTGCTACTATAAAGCAATTTTAGACTCAACTAGAAAAGTGCACAGTGGAGAGCAGATCTACGCCAGGGGGCCACATTCCAGCTGCAACGCGGCAGCCTGAGCTGATGATCACGGCTGATAGAAAGACGATTTTTGTATTCCAGCAGATGCACTGCAATGCATTTCAGAAGATACAAAAATCTTTGATCAGCGTCATTTATAACTGCATTATCAACAGTGTTATCTTTGTCTGTGGGCTGCTACACAATACAGTCGGATATAAAAATAGTGAATGCAGCCAGGTGCCTTGAATCGCTTCTGTCTCTGGAATGTGCTTTTTAAATAAACTTGGTCAAAACAGAGAAAAACAGAAACCATTTAACTGCCAACTTAAAAATGTTAGAGGCACAAATATCAAGGATAAATGACCAAACCTACAAAATCTGAATCACTCCCAGTGTGGTATGACGGCGTGCGGCAAGTTGAACTAAACGGGATCGCAATGGCAGCCTGGAGTGTGGTGCAGCTGCACCCGGTGGAAATGTCCCTCCAGGCTCCTTTAAAGTCAAGATGGCCGCGAAATAAAAAAAATGGTTTTATATTAATCTTGTATAGTGCCTCACTTAGTGGATGGTAACATATCGGGTATAAAAATAATCTGCAGATGCTTCGGTTCAAAATGAGACCAAACTTTTCGATGGGCGACACTGTCACAGCTACAACGAAGACCAAAACGTGGCAGACAGCAAGGTTTGCTGCTTCCAGCTGAGCCGATTACTGGGAAACATGCAGCCCCTACCTGTCAGTTATGAGGAGTGAGGAGTCATCAGTTAACGATATAAAACAGGTTTTTCAACAATTGTGAATCACCGCAACAGCAAGAGGTCCTCAAGCATACAGCCACAAATGTGCACACAAGGTATTAGACTGATCGGTCCAGTAGTTTGTGAATTGTAGAAGTAGTTTTGGAATGTGTAAATCAGAGTGACTATACACTGACCACTGCTTTTCATTATTTGTAGACACCACTTTGTGTCCATCTGCTCGTTTGCATGTTCATGTCTTTTTTTAACACGTTCTAAATAAATATGTAATATCAATATTAGCTGCGGACAAACAAGCATTCACAATGAAATGCAGGATGCTCTTCAGGTTTAAGCCTAGTGGAGATAGTTCTGTATGAAACCTGCTAACTGTAATAAAACCTGGCGTGCTGATGTTTGTGAGGGGAGAGCAGCTTCAGGAAGCTTCATGGGGCTCTGAGGCTTGTAAAAAAAACAAAATGAGCCTGATGGCTGATACAGACGCTTCAAACTGATCTCAAAGATTATTTCTTCCTGTGTGTTGTCATTTCTACAGTTACAACATGTCTGCCCCAAAACTGACTAAAATGAACCACATTCAATTGAAGTTCAGATACTAAATTATTTAGTTGACATGAATCTACAAAGCGGGCTGGAGAGTTGTTTTTGAATGTCTTTCTAACACTTTGGGGAAGCACTACGAATTGTGCAACACTTCCAACTGCTGTCTGATTCACAAGAGAATGTTCTAATTATTTTACAGTGCAATGAGCAAATAAAGTTTTGAAGCTGAGTGGAATTTGCCCTTTTTATCCATGCTGCAAAGTATAAATGTCGTCCGTGTGCAGAGAGCACAGTAGACAGAACAACGACAGAGAGAAGAGGAAGAAAACAGCGAGCTACAGGTCCTGACTGACGAGGTGCAGAGGCCTTCCTCTGAGCTTCAGGTAAAGAATTTAAATGTGACAGAGAGAAACTGAACTTGGGGTCTAATACCCCAGTCTGTCAGTGCACTTCAGTTCCCACCAGCTCCTTGAAGATGCCAATTATTTCACTTTAAATGTGTGCAACTATTAGTGCAGCTCTTTGTGAGTTGGACTGTTTCAGCAGGACCGCTTTGGCACCAAACGTATGAATATCACCTTATTTAAATATGCGCAAACAGCACAGGAGCAATGTGACGCTGTTGCTTGGCAGCACAGTTAGGAGTGCAGCTGCTTTAATTACACCTTTCCTCCTTCTCTAATTTGTGCAGGTTTAGCTGCCACAAAAAGTGTGCAATCTTTTTGCGGATTCACCCATTTCTGCTTTGCCTTGAAATGAACAGTCTGCATAACCTAAATGAAGAGACATCTTATCTTCAGGCCTGATAGTCCTTCTGTTCAGTTTATAGAAAGTACAAAACAAAATATTGCAGAAATTAAATGTGAGAAGAATAAAAACATGCTCCAAGCATTTCTGGTAGAAGCGGTGAGGAGGAGCAGGATAGTTCATGTCAGGCAGCTGTGTGTGGCTGGCTGAAGAGTGAGGTGAGAACACATGAGGATGATTCTGCACCCAAGCACAAGCACACTCTCTCAAAAACATATCTGTGTTGGTTTCAGCGACTGACCTCAGAGATGGTGGTCTTGCAGACCTCCACGGCGACAGACTCAAACTTTGGGTCAGTGGTCAGGTTCAGCTTGTAGTTCCACAGCAGCTGGAGGAGAGGAGATGACAAAACATGTGGATTAATCAGGTTTACTAACTATCAGGACCATCATGCTGCTTGTGTCTCTCTCTGTTTGCATTCCCAAGACCTTCATTTAGACATTTTAATCAGCTTGTCAAAGAAACAAATTGACTGATAAAAATCAAAACATTAAACCTTTTTAAAATGTATTCCAGCAATCAGTTATTTTATGTTTTATATTTGTGTTACAGATTTTTATTGTGTTTGTGAAAATGCAACAATTGAATGTGGACTTTTATTTTATATTATATGAGTGTAAAATGTTGTATTTCATGTTGTTATACATTAAAAATATTGTAGATAGAAAAATATGGACATTGAAGTGCTGTTGAAACGACAGATTTAGTAGGTTAAAGTCAACATCTACAATATTTTCACTTGACATGGTTGAGAGCTCAGGAAAAAGTGAGTCAGTGGACCTTCACCTGGGATTATTCTATCAAACTATTTCTTCAAAGGAGAAGAAAGAACTAACTAATGCTAACATTTTAAGCTAACAGTGTGATGGATGAAATGATAACAGCTCATGAGCTTGCATGTCATGTGGTTGAAAGCTCCAGAACAAGTTAGTAAGGGTCAGTGATAGGCACGAGTACTCAATCACTACTCAATCACAACAGTCTGTGCAGCATTTTTGCTTCAGTGTTCTTTTCGTATGCTATCCTCCTTACATTCATTTTTTTTTTGTGAGTACTCGAGAAATAATTTATTAGGAGTATTTAAATATGGAAATTACTTAAAATGCCTATCCCTAGTAAAATAACCTTAAACTGAGAACTTGTTTTTGGTCAAACCAGTTTAACCCAGACATCTAGATATCCACAGATCTGCAAATCAATTCTTATTCTGGTTGTTGAAGTGAATGACGGTATCAAAATGGTGCTCTATGCTTAACATACACTGGAATTCGAGGATAACATGGTGCATGCTGGGAAATGGTGATTTAGCAGGTTAAGACACTTACATGGTTGCATTCAGCGGCAATCTCAGTGTCCTGAAAAAGAAGAAGAGAAAGGAGACGTTAGTTTTAAGATCATAAGGACGAAGCATGTGTCACAACAAGTCGACCACACTGACCCTTCTAAAAGCTGTAAGAAGTGTGGAGACATGTTAGGCTGAGGGACACAACCAGTGTATCACCTGCAACCTGGAATAACCCATAACCCACTGCAAGCTTGTCTGCAGTGCAACACCTCTGTTAAGCACACAGGGCGCCAGCAAACTCTGGAGGATGGAGTGCGAAAGATTGTCCAGATAAACTACGAGTGACGTCACAGTGTGAGGAGGGGATGAGATCCGTTTAGGCACCACTGAGACTCCTCCCTCTGCAAATTATTTATTTATAACTAATAGTTTTCTTGAGTTTTCATCAGTTCCTCAGCTGGAATGACGATTTTTGGTGACTGTCAACCTCGTAAAAGAGTCTCTCTTCATTCATGTTGACTACTGACTAGAGGGAAAACAAAAACTTCAAGAATGTCAGGGTTGATTTTGACTGATGAAAACAGTTTGGAAACAGACCAAGTGTGCTCAATTTACAAATAGGAGCGAGGGTGAGCTCTAAGCCTATTGGCTGATCCACAGAGCAGGTTAGAATATCTTCAGTCTGATGTTTGTGCATTTGCATCGTATCTAGTTAGGAAGACGTCTAAAGCTAGGTTTATGCTCGCCATTGTGCCCAGCACAAGACGTGCACGGCAAAAATGAAATCATCATGTCTTTCGCTTCCAGTGCAAGTGCTCAAAAGCTGTCGCGGTGCTTGGTCCTGCTCTAAGTCAAATGACCTCAAATTATTGGAATAAAACAGTCAGCACACTGAAGAAAGGAGAGGCTTTTTGCTACAGGGTGTGGAAGAACATGAGGCGTCAGCTCTCAAACCTAACTGATGGAAAGAGTGGCGGCCCCACTGGAAACAAAGTAGTATAGCATAATTTAACTTGGAGGTCAGCAGTAATAATCACAGTATACAAATGTAATGTTTGTCGGTGTTTACTACTCGTGCCAGGCAGCCTACTTTTCCGGTGACTTTCTTCAAGGCAACACTTGCTGACTCCTTGCTTATCCACAGAATATTCTGTTTGCACGCTCCCTGGCGTTTCAGATTATATTATGAACAACGCGTTGAACATAAATGCCTCTCTGCTCTCAGCCTACATGCCATCTACAGAGGCCCTCGCCACCATGTCTCGCATGAGTATACACAAAGCTTAACGGTGCATTCAGGCAGTTACTGCTGAGCCTAGCATTGGTGCAGACATAATGGTTAAACCAAGAGATGCAGATTTGGCCCAATGGTTGGACACACCTTGGTAGGTGGCCTCCTTCCAGTGAGGCGGCCCCTGACTCAGGACGCAGCTTCTGGGGCCAATGTGGAGTTATTTTCCTGCTGCACTGCACTGACCCGAGGTAACCTGTCAGACTTCCTGTTTCGACCAGCAGCAGCCAAACGCCTGCAGACCAGCGACTGCCCCTCGTCTTTAAAAACCAAATCATTGCTGTATTCCCAGAAGAGGACTGTGTGTGTGTGTGTGTGTGTGTGTGTGTGTGTGTTTGAAATCACAGCTCTGCAGATGGCCGAAGAGCTTCTGACTGTTTACCACATGGCAGCCGCACCACGGGCCAGGAATAGGCCGCCTGTGTGTGTTTGAATATTCATGTGTGTGTTCTATTCACGGTGTGTTTTACACACAAGTGTCACAATGCTCTTCACACAGACGGTAAACGCAGTGTGGCGGCGGAGGTGGGGGCTTCAGCCTGCTCACACTGACGAGGAGGACGGACAGATGTTATAAACTGCGCAGAGCTGACTCAGTGGTCAGCCGGGGTGAAAGAAAATAAACAAATGGTCCTGGAAATGTGACCCGGACTGACCCAACACCGCTGACACACCCACCACCAGAACAGAAAAGCAGCACCAGCTCAGATACAGCCTCTCGTTGTGTTCTTTATTCTAGTATTCAAGTATTGGATCATTTTAGGAGGAGTCTCTTGACATGAAACAGTTTCTTTGTGATATTCAATCGGGTGGTTTCTGCCTGCATAGACACTGTTTTGTTTTTAGAAATTCTCAACATTATAACTGATGGATTCTCATCATTACACCTCAACTTGGATTATGGAAAAAAAACCTCCACAGTCCAGCCCTAACCCACACTGCACTTAAGCCAGAAAACCTGTCACGTGTTAGAGCTTTAACTGGCATCATAACGTTATCATTTTCACTGACTTACACACAGTCACACTTCAGTAATAAAATCCTAACAAAGTGCAAAGTGTTTCCTGACTCTGCTGACACTGGAACTGGGATCATACAGGGCCACAGGAGAAGAAGTGGTGCCAGAGTCTGGTCTGCTTCAGGAGCACTTTAACTGGTTTCTCTAGAGTTCAGCACCAGAGCTGAGAGCACTGGAGGGCTGAGCTGAAACAGGACTCTTCTCTGTCTCCATTAGAGCTGCCCCCGAACAGTCGACCAAATGCTAGTCGACCAGAAAGCTCATTAGTCAACAAGATTTCATTTCACATGTGGCAGCCTGCCACGATTAAAACATCTGCCACCACATTTTGATTTTTGATTGTTGGACAAACACATCGTTTGGTTATCCACACTGTTGCAGTGCAGTGCGTACTCTGAGCACATGCAGCAGCAGAACAGCAGCCGCAGGGAAAGTGAAATTTAACTGTTCATTTTGCTGGGTCTAAACATTCCTCTGCAGCAGCTGCTCCTCTTATCCATTAATCTAATCAGCTCTGATCGGATCAACTGATCAACTATCCACCCCGCGACTCAAAACTCTGCTACTAGGTTTACTGACATGTAAAAGCAAACTGATGTTGTATTTATGTTACAATTCTCAAACTGTTTGTGGAGGCTCAACCTGTTATTCCAGTGCCTCTGACTTGCACCTGAAAGCAGCATTATGTGTCTGTTAAGTCAACACAGTGAATATCAGCGTCAGCTCAGAATGTACCAAAATAAAGCTGCTGGGGGGGTTAACGTGCACGGAGCCGACCTGTCTGACGCTGGATCAAACAGGACGGGACTTTTGTTTTATTTTCTGTGTTTTTTTGGAGCAGCCACTGCCCTGCAGGGAAAACCCCAGTTCTGCACACGCTCAGTCCACCTCTGGACTGAGCAGCCAAACATCACATCACTACTGCTGCAGAGAACAAAGTGGCTCATGCAGGCGTCTATCCAGCTCCATCAGGAGATCTGCACGTGTCAGAGAGCCAAAACCTCTCATCTGTTCAATTCTGCGTTGATTTAAAAGCCAAAATATACTGATGATAACAAAACCAGCATCTTTCTGACCAAACAGAGCTCATAACAGCTGGGAAAATGCTGCTATAAGGCAACAGGATATTAGCTGCTCAGGTGGATCAGAGCAGAGCTGTTGAATTGATCTAAGTTACATGTGTGTCAGTCTCAGTGAGCAGCTGCTAGACATGTAATCTAACACAACAGAAGGAAATAAAACCAACACAGCGGACACACCCTGTCACATACTTTTGTCAGGCTGAACATTAAGGCTCTTTGTTTTACTCCTGCTCAGCTCGCTGAAAAAGCTCCATCTCATTAAATAGCTGCAGCTAAATTAAACTTAATCAGCTCTCCTCATTTTGTCTTGGGAAAACCGGCATGAGGTTGAGCTATAATTGGAAGTGGGTGAGAGGAAGAGTTGGAGAGAGAAAATGACACATGAAGTGATAGAAAGAGGAGAGAATCCAGAGGGAAGCCGGCCATTTCCAACACCTACTGAGTCATGAAGCACAGAGCAACAGCAGCTGTGCGTTTGGATTCATACAGCCTTCATCTTCATCATCGCTTTATGAGCTCTGCTTCCCAAAATTGACAGCAATAATTAAGAGCCAGGCAGTCCCTCTTGTTTATGCCAATGTTATTATCATTATTATTATTACTGCCATGCAATCTGCCTTCCCATGCATGAAAATAAATGTTCATATGCTTTGATCTGCAGGAAGTCCATCACTCTGTTTTCCTCAAAAACTGTAAAACTAATTAAACCTATCTCCTCCCACATTTTCAGCTCGACTGACACACAACTGGCGACACAGCATCTTCCGACTGTCCTCTATAAACAATCTAGCCACATTTTTTAAATGTCAAAAATTGAGCCGACAGTGCATCAAAATGTTTTGGGGTAAACAGTAATGTAAAACAGCTAAATCTTGTTGCATACATCTCAGGTGTTCATGAGCAGTCCAGGTGACAGGTGCCTAATCTGAGCTAATGTGCTTACTTTTTGTATAAATGCATAAAATTTGGTACAATTGCACAGTTCTGAGGTGTTAACAAGTGAACCAGGTTTCATGCTTTTATGAACAAGTAAGCATCATTTTCACATATCACCTGGACTGGGAAAATGAAGACACAACTTTGATGTTTGGTTTGGTTAATTTTGACATTTGTGAATTGTACAGGATACAGGATATCTTTATTATCTCTTATATATTTTGAAAATCTATCCTCATGCAAACTATTGCAGTCAATGGAAATAAAACCATCAGTTTGGCACTTACAGAGCAAACACTTTTTGCAAAAACAAATTACAAACATATCTACACTGGGGACTAACGTGTGTGCAAAACACAGAACTAAATCAAGCTAAATGCAAACTGTTAGACAACAGCGGCGTGTATCGCAGCCTCTGCGGAAGTGTTGTGGCGATTATCGGGGCTGATATTATGAATTTTTAGGGTTATCGGTATCGAAGACTTTTTCCACCAATATGCCGATATACAGTTTTGTTTTCCTTAGCTGCGCTGTTGTGTCCCTGGCGTGCTTCTCACTGCCTGCACGTACCACTCTAGGATCTTAAAAGCAAACTCAAGACCTACCGTTTTAGCCTGGCTTTCCTCCTTTATTTTATTTTATTTTATTATTTCTTATTGCGTATTTTATTTTTCAAATGTTGTATTTATGATTATTGTGTATCTATTTATTTATTTTTATCAATCTGTTTTTATTTAGCTAGCATATTAATAACTTTGTTATTTTTTTTATTTTGAAAGAGTCTTTATCCTGCCTCTGGAGTTTCTTTACTCATGATAGAGTTTCCTCAGTTACCGTTTTTATGAGGGCTGTTATAATAGCCTGCTTCTGTTTAGCCCTTACCATTACAGTCTCTGAATTTATGTGTGTGTCTAAGTGTGAGTGTGTGACTACGATTTTTACAGCAGACATATATCGGTTGCAAATATCGGCTATCGGTATCTCTGTTTCATAATGAAGCACCAGACCCTTGAAGCTATTTTGCTGGTGTGCAGGGTAACTGTCTCGTGTTTTACGTCCTCTGATCTGCTTTCAAACTATTTACAATGAATATTGACCAATTATGCTCAGTGGATGTTCAATCAGAGCAGCCTTATCTGGGGGTTTCAATTTATAATCCTTGCTCGTCCTGGACTCATCTGTTTATAGCAGATATGCGAGTTAACTGTGTATAGGGAGATTTTTTTTATAGCAACGACGCAACAGATCCTCACATTTGAGAATCTGGACCAGAGAATATTTTGCTTTTTTTTTGCATCTAAAAAAAAAAGGACTCAAATGAAGGATTAATATATTATCAAAACAGTTTCGATAACTTCCCATCTATTGACCGACAAACTGACTAACTCCTTTTAGTTTTAGCATTTAAATACATTTACAGTTCATGCTTCAGAGACAAAAGCTGGTCTGGCAAAAAACAGACTGTGTGCATAGACATTATGGAGCAGAGAAAGAGCCACAAATGAGACACTTCGGTGGACATCAGGCAAGAAAGGCAGCAGATCGTCTCAGGCAGTTGCCACAAAGCCAGAACATGATGCAGCCGCATCCTGTAACGTTCTGTGATTTCAATCAGCTGATCAAAAACAAACCATGGACGACATGAGATCATTCAACATCACCAAACACCAACTGCTTTTCTTGATTCAGGTCAGTTAGAACAACTCTTTTATTTGACTCCCCACCCACAAAACACATGTGCTTTCTTTTCCAACGAAACAGCTGGATAGGGCAGTATTTGGGTCAGGTGTGTGACAGATGTGTCTGTGTGTGTGTGTGTGTGTTTCCACCACTGAGGACACACACAGAAAAGCCTGGAAACAGCTTGTGACACCGACATCTCATCAAACTGTGAAATCCAGCTGAAATCTTCAGAGCAGGACACACACACACACACACACACACACACACACACACACACAATGAAGCTTCTTAATGAGAGAACTTGTTTTAATCGAAGGTTTTTTCCTCCAACACACTTCCACATTCAGCTCTAACAGCTACAGGGGTGTGTTTAATGTCTGGCTCATGTTTGCTCTGCTCTGCGGTTTGTTATCTTTTAATCTTATTTACTTTCATCAGGCTTCAGCATGACTGTTAAAGCTGTTACAGTCAATGACCAAAAGTCAAACAATATATGATCATGTTACAGACATTTAAAGCAATTCACACAAAACAAATAACAGATCCGGTTTAGTTGGAAGTGGTGTCCTCCCGTGTGGGCGGGCAGGCAGGTTTGAAACAGACTTAAAAGGAGTTTGGATCATTTAAAGTCTCTCACAAGCCAATAAAAGACAAAATGCACTGATATATTAATGTACAAAAATAAATTACTAGTACTGCTGCACTCCTGGGGCGAGTCGCGCCAACTTGTCTTCATTGAGCCTGGCTTTAACTGTTAAGTCAGTCTTTGTTAACACCAGTCAAATGAACTTTAGGTTTGAGAGTTAAGCCTTAAGTCTTAAATGTCCAGTGTGCAGGATTTAGGGGGATATACTGGCAGAGATGGAATATAATATAATAAATATGTTTTCTTCAGTGTATAATCACCTAAATTAAGAATCACTTAATGAGCCATTTATATCTGCATACAGAAGGGAGCGGGTCTTTGAACTTTGTGCTACACATAATCTCCATAACTTCAATAAAGTATATTTAACTTTGCCAACGGAGGTAAACAGGCATCTGCATGCATCTCAGACTGAAGCATGCGCCTCTTATTTGTTCAGCGATGCCAATTAACGGCTGTTCCACCAGTTGGACGAGTAATCAAATCAGTCCCAGCTTTGATTTGGAACAGGGTTTTTATCTTCTCAGCTAGCTGCCCGGCTACATCCATGAACACTAACAACAACCAGTGAGAATGAGACTAAAGCAGCTGTACAGGTTTTCGTAAAATAGCTCTTTAAAGAGCATGTTGTGAAAAACATTAAAGCGAGACAATGGTAAATGCTAAATTAACTTGCAACACTGTTATCTACTGTTATCTACTGGTCACACCAGACCGAGGAACGCTGCATTTTAATGAGTAGCTTCTTTTTATCGCTTTAAAGAAAAGACTGTTGCTGCGTTCACGAGGTGCAAAGTCTCACTATAAGTGAATTTACTTACCCTTACTGTACTATATATATGGTCATAAATACCGTTAGCATTATACTGCTGTCTGTACTGTGTATACACAGATCAGCCCGAACATTAAAACCACTGGCAGGTGAAGTCAATAACTTTGCTCATCTTATTACAATGCAATGCTCTGCTGGAAAACCTTGGGTCCTGGCATTCGGTGGATGCCACCACCAGCAGGACAATGCACCATGTCACACCATAAAAACTGCTCAGGAATGGCCCGAGGAACGTGACAAAGAACTCAAGGCATCGACCTGGCCTCTGAATTCCTCACATCCCAATCCATGGAGTATCCATGGAATGTGGTGGTTTGGGCATGTGGCGCCCATCTAATGGCATCCACATGAATCCCAGGACTCAAGGTGTCCCAGCAGAATGTTGCATTGTACAGGGCTCCCACACATTTTCATTGGTAACACTTCAGAACTTTTCCATGATTTTTTAAGGATCCAATAATAAAAAAAGAATTCTTGCCTGATCAGGTTCAAAAATAACTTCGGCTAGCGGGCATACATGGAGGGAGAGACGTACGTGATGACGTACATGATGGTAAACCAAATGTTGTCACGCACTGACACACATTAGAGCTACGTCGTTCACACCTTCTGAAAATATATTCACTGTTATGTTATGTTACGTCCATGAAAGACTACTATAACAACTTTTATTACACGCAACAAAATTCCATGACTTTTTCAAAACTTTCAATGATTTTTATTAATTCCATGATTTTCCCAGCCCTGGAAAATGTGATTGTGAAATTCCATGACTTTTCCAGGTTTCCTGCCTGTGGGAACCCTGATTCTAATGAGATGATCAGTGTTACTCACTTCACCTATCAGTGGTTCTAATATAATGACTGACTGGTGTATTCATGTCACAACTGCAGCTGTTTATTCTGTATGTCATGTCTTACTATTGCCGTTACTTGTACTGATACCTGCCTTCATTACAAAAATAAAAATAAAATAAAACATTTAAACACTTGTGTACTGCACTGCACAAACACTGAACCAACACTTTCTCAAAGGAAACAGGTCACAGCAGGCTATAAATCTGAAAAGCATCTCTTAAGATATGAAACTAAAAATACAAAATAAATAGAACAATAAAATCAAACCATGTGCATTGGGAGGACTGTTTCAGACGCGGCTATATTTAAACATTCAAACCGACACACTGACACAATGTCAGACTGAAAAAATTAATTAAAACAGGACGGCGATTCAGTTTGATTATTAGACTACATGTACTGACAACTGAATAATCAATGAATGTAAGAGCGTCTGATGAGCCACAGACACTGACGTGTCTGAGTGTTTGTTAAATTACTGTTAATACACACAGCAGCAGCAGCAGCAGCAGAGCTGCAGTTGGATGAACACTTTCGGATAAATGTCAACAATAAGCCTGAATGGACCGTCAGACACTGGATGCTGGAAGAACACAAAAGGATGTTGCTTAGCAACCAGGAACATTCTTTTTCTTCTTCATGGCAGAAAACCAACATTAATGTCTCAGAACAAGCTAAAAGCTCTCGTCTTTGTTTAGGATAATGCAACAATAAGCCTATAAAAGCCACAACGTGCTCGTGGGGATTCAGTGCCCAGAGAAATGTTTCTGTTATTGCTTTATCATCAGGACACATCTGAGTCCTGACACTCACTGACAGCCTTCTCTGACATGCTGCAGCTGTTCAGACAGGTAAGCCTGTACCTCAGTGACAGCAGCAGTCTCACATTGAAAAAAATACTTCATAAAGTACATTTATTATTTCATCTAAGGAAAAGTTAAAAATACAGTAGTAAAATGGACATGGTTGCCTCTGGAGTGTTTATTATGAATTAAAATGTAGAGATGTTGTTGTATGTAGTCAGGTGGTGCTACACTGAACTGACACAAATATGTGGACACCTCTGACCATGTACGTTTGTGTACTTTGCCTCCACTGGACAAAAACCCCCACTACCACCCGGTTCAGTCAGGACCACTTTAATCAAAAAAATCAATTTGCAGTATTATATTTGGTGGTATGGCTCTGTTCTGGGGCCTCTCTACCTTTCCTAGGGCCTAAGCAGAAAGCCTAAAGTGGAGAAAGCACATCTCTCTGCCCTTCCACACGCAAACGAGAAAAGCCTAAGGCAGGGAGAGCAGCAGCAAAGACCCCCCAGGAACAGAACAGAGCATCATCAATGACAAACAGAAATGACACTAAAGAGTCAGACACAACATGAAAAGGAGGAGCTGGGGTAGAGGCAGGTTGCAAAGCAGCAACAGTAGGCAGGCCACAGCAGTTTAAACAGGGCGCCCTAAATGAGCCTCACCAATTGGTTATATAGAGAGGAATCATGTGATCTATCAGCTGACTCCCTTCCATCAATCAGCTGCTCCATCAGTTGATTGGGCTGTGTGAGATCAGCTGGTGGAGCTGGGATGTGAGCTGAGCTTGACATTGTGTCCTCCCTCAATTAACACTATACTCAATGTTTGTCTCAGTAGGAAAGGTTACAACTGGCATTCATTCTCTTGACAAATGACTCTGCAGTATTCAGTTATTTATTGGCTCCAGCTCTGATCAGCAGTGATGGAAATATGACAACCTGGTGGATACAACATTTTTTACTCTTTTCATAGATATGAAATGACAACCCGGCACAAATTCTAATTCGTTCCAGATTGGTCTGCACCACGTTTGAAAGAAGACTGAATAAGCAACAAATATATCAAATCAAAACAAATATATCAGGGTTCAACGCTAAGGTTTTTTTCCACTTTCCCGGTCGGGCAAGTGGAAAAAAACTTGCTCGAAGTCAGTTTTTACTTGCCCTATAAAAATTGTTTAACTTAAGCGGCTATCAAATAACAAAGACTGCAGTTATTTTTATGTTATGTAATCTTTATTCACACTGTATTTATTAATTAAAACAACATATGTCATGTATTGTAGCTTAATTCCTACACAAAAATGACAGTGTCAGGACTTAAAGTGAAAAATTTGTCAATCATTCTCCGTCTATAATTTTGCGCCCTACTTGAGCCACGCCCACCTCTATTTATTTTTCATCCCTCTCTCCAGTTCTGCTGTAACACCGGGTTTAATATATTTTGCTTCCATCTCTCTGCCCTGCTCTACTCTACTTCAACGCTACTTAGCTCTCTCTCTACTCTACCAGTAGACTACCACATCCACCTGTTGCACAAAACGCACACAGCAGTGTTTCCCCTAGGATGGAGTTGTAGCAGCGGAGGTGAAGCACACGCATGAAAAATAATTTTCACATGCGTGTGAGGCAAATTTGATTTGTGATATTGGGCTTTATAAATAAAATTGATTGACTGATTGAAACTTTTTTGTATGCTTGCAAAGCACAGCCTGCTGGGATGTTTCTGTGTATCTACTGGCACCAGAAGGGCTCTTTAGGACTAAGTGCATACAGTACATGTGTGCACAGTAATGAGCAGGTGAAATGTCTGTCTAGCTTACATATGAGGTGTCTCAAGATTTAGGAACATAGAATTTTATTGAATATAATAAAGTAAAAAGTCACTTGACATGCTGCTGTTTTGTGTTATGACCTTTTTAAGTGTTGGAAGTTGTTATTTACGTGACAACGCCTGAACGCAACACAAGCTCTGCATGAGTGCCGTGCTGCGCTGCTGTGCGAGCGGCGTGTTTGTCTGTGCGTAACAACAGTCTGTTGGTTATTTACACACTGTCCATTTCAATAACTTTGTCAGCTGACAAACTGCACCGGGCTCGGGGTCAGGTTTGGTCAGGAAACTGTGGCCCGAGCCGCTCTAGTGTGCTCACCTGTGTGTGCGGCGGAACTCCGCCGTGCGCGATACAGAGAGCAGAAGAGAACTGTTAACGCGTGACCATGTAGAGACAGAAATGACACGATGACATAACACCATAAATGTATATTGTTCTGTTATTATATGAAGCGTCCATCGCGCAAAATAATATCAATGGGGGCTGTGGGCAGGACACTGTTACACAGCTGTGCCTGTGACTTCAGGCAGAGAGACCGCTGCATCAGAGCTGAAGAGCACGTTTTAAAATACATTTATTTTATCAATTAGTTATTAACTTTTACTATTTTTAGCAACTTGCCCGATCGGCCAAGTGAGTTGTTAGTTTACATGCCTGACCGTGAGTTTTACTTGGCCCGGGCAATTGGGCAATCCTTATTGTTGAGCCCTGTATATACATAAAAAAGAGGTAACCACGGTAACATTTTCTCTGGTCTCCATGATGCTTTCTGCTGTTTACCATGGATGTGTAAAGAGAACAGGATACAGCACTGTTCTTTGAATGTAGCTCTGTGACATAAAGCCCAAAACATTTGACTTCCTGGGATCTTCTACATCATGGAGCGTATAGAGCAAGCACTTGAGATTTACTACGGCCCAGTCAGCTAACTTCCAGTTTAGCCCTTGGCTAACTTGAATGGGGATAAAAATTATTTAATCGTGCGACTCTTCTGGACTTTCGAAATGTTATCATACCAAGAGGATCAAATTCTGACAGTGAAAGGAGTCATTCTGCAGGGGTTGTGATGCTTCCAAGTATTCATCCACTGATTAACAGATGTGTCTTTCACAAAGTAAGCCTATGGGAAACCGTGTATTTAGGCCCAGCGACATCATGTCACAGAGTCAGATTGACTTCAAAGCCCATCACACCTCCTGCGAGCTTGCCGTTTACTAACCCTGTTTTCTGACACGTCAAATGTGACACACCAGTTAAAAAAACAAAACAGAAAGGCACACTGGTCTACTCCTGGCGAGGGGAAAGGAGTCTATCGCCTATTTTTAGCAGGCATTTAAAAAAAACCTGCATATGCGTGCTAATTAAGATGGAAAAATAATGCAGCTGTTTTTCGTGATTTGGGCTCCTTGGTTCCAATGAGGGGAAATCTTAATGCTCCAGCAGAGATATCTTAGACAATAGAGTTCTTCAAAGTATTTGGCAACACTCTGTGTTTGTCCCTTTCCTGTTTCAACATGATAATACCCCTATGCACACAGCCAGCTCCACAAAGAAATGTTTTTAGCAGTTTGGTGTGGAAAAAAATCTTTACTGGCCTGCACAGAGGAACTCTGATCTCAACCCCTATCCAACACACTGTTTGCACCTGTCAGACGGGGAAACATGGTGAGATTAAAACACTACTTGGCTATCAGACAAACAGTGAGGACCAAAGCTTCAGGAAAGACTGACACTGCCTGGGTTGGAGGATCCATTCCTGGTGTTGCAGCTGAGAACCAACATGTCTGTTTGTCAAAGTGAATGTCCTCAAGCATTAATGTGCTAATTGGCGATTGTCAAACTGGGAACAACAGGGAGACAGGAACACGTGGAGGCTTCATGCAGCCGACAGGCCAGAGCGAAACCTTCAATCTCCAGAGCCTCCTCCCTCTGGACTCTGAGGCTCTGCACCACGTACACAAAACCACAGCCACCAGCAGGATTGACAGCGGGCAGCCCGGAGACACACAAAAATGCTCCCAGTCTAAAAGCAGCTCTTAATCTCACCCTTAACCAGAGAACAGCAGCACGAGTGCCATCTGGGCAGCTCAGGGCCTTCACACAGAGGGCGGATGGACGAGCTCCACAGTGGCAGCCCAGCAGCAGCTTTCATGGCGGACGTAAAGAATCAAGACGTCGCACCCAAAAACCTGCATTCACTGGGTGTCTCAGAATTTATTTCAGGCAAGATCTTAATACTAATTTCTGTGTAATGTATCTAAAAACAAAGAGATACTGTATCTCAACTCACAAGAAAATGAATAGAGGTCAAGGTGTTTCACTTCATAGAAGAAAACTATTTCACAAATTGAATCAAGCTGCCTTCTGAGGAAGCAGGAGAAGGGGTAAATATGTTGACTGCCAAACAATTCCGTAGGTTGGTTAAAGTTTTACAAAACGTTGAGATGATTTTCTAAACTAAAAATAAAGTATGATAATGGTAAATTACTCCTTTTGCTCCAGTGTTTGCTCTATAATTGCACAAGCTGCCAGGCCAACACGAACCCATGCCAGGCCCAAAAAACAAAAAACTCTTTTTATTGCCAAAAATAACAGCAAACATCTATTCTAGTGTTTCTCCAATTTTAATTCTGCAGCAGAGCGCCACCCTGAGTTTATGAACAAGGTAAGTATCTGTGGTTAGTTCACACACATGTAATAACATCAGGACAGTCAAGTGTCTGTTATGTGAACTGCAAAATCGGTTTAACAGGTGACGTGAGTCGACAAAGATGCTCGGTAGTGAACGTCACGCTAACGTGCTAAAGAAATCAGTGTTTTTGTGTTTGAAGTTGAGCTAGACCAGAGAATATTTGGGTACAAACAGATCTGTGATGCTGTTTTGCCCTCACTGTTCTCCCTGTTCATGAACTCTACCCCTGAAATTTGCTTCTGGTTTTTGAAATATTTAAAGACACCTTAAAGTGTAAAGATTGAGAATGGAATTTGGTGTGGCAGTAGGTGGATGAATGCGTGCTCCAATGGTCCTTCTGCCACGCCAAAGCAGTCAACCTACGGGAGGGAGAACTCGGCTCATTCATGCAGACCTAAACTTTACTGTACAAAAACCTGTTACAACATACAACGGGATTTAATCCCCCAGGAAATAAAAAAGCACCTCAGTTATCACTACCACGATGAACCATAACACACCTCTCTATCTCAAAGTTTAAACCTCTGTGGGAAAAAAAAACCAAAGATCTGACATGAATGAAAGTGTGTTCATTTCCAGTGCATTTCAGTCGTGAACCTCCAACACACCAATCACAAAGGCATTAAAAGGTCTTAATAAATGAACAGATCAGCCAGCAAACTGACACTGGTACTGAGATGACAGCGACATCCGCGTACAACGTGCTACCTTACCCTCTGACTTCTGTTGACAGACTGTTACTTCCTCTACTTATCTATTTTTACCTCTTCACTTAAAATGCCAGAAAGCACACAACTGCTGCTTGTAGCTGATTTGCATTCAAATGAGACATTTCATGCTTTGTCTATGGCTGACATTAACTGTAACTGTCATTATCGATTTATTGGTGATTCATTAGTCTGTAAAATATCAGAGAATTTTTCCCATCACAATTCCCCACAGCCCAGGATGACATCTTCCAATTAGAGCTGCAACTAATGACTGTTTTTATTACTGAGCGATCTGACAATTGATTTATCAATAAGTGAATTAACTGTTTTTCTACAGAATGTCAGAGGACAGTAAAATATGCCTGAGGAGCCAAGGTAACGTATTCCTATTGTTTTCCAACCAAAAGGGTTGACTGTAACATTTGAGAAGCTGCAAATGTTTGTTCATATTCCTTAAAAATGACTGAAACAATTATAATTAAAAGAACTGCAATTTTAATTTTCTGTCCATTGACTAATCTGTTCATCAGCAGATCATCTCAGCTCCACTTCAGATGCTAATTATGTCCAAACAAAACAGTCCAAAATTCAAAGCTATAAAATTTACAGTAATATAAAATAGGAGCCCCGTCTAGGCAGGAGTGTCGCAGCTTTATGCCGCCTCGCTGCTCTGTATTAAGGTAAAGTCACAGAATGTGGGGACTGGGTTGCCTCGCCTTTGAGGCAGCGCTGGAGCTGGTAACAGCACCCAAACAAATTGAAAGCTGGCAAGACGGGATCATGGGCATCACAGACGTGACATTTTGACGGTGTATGATGGTGTGTTATGCATGCAACTCATGGCGGGAGATTTAAAAAGTAGCTACTAGCAGTTAGCGGCTAACTCAGAAAAGACAAACAGCCGCCGAAAACAATGAGGTCCAGGAGCTCCTAACCATCCAAGCAGAGGACAAGATCAGTCACCATATAACAGTCAACAGCAGGACCATAAACACTTGTTACTGCCATGTTATGCCATTGTTATTGTTCATAAAATGTCATACAAAAGGCCAGCGCTGTTGTGTTACATGTCACGCCCATCGTGCCACTTTTGCTTTCGCAATGCCGCCATGCTGTTTAGAACCACACACTGGAGCAGCATGATGCTGCCGTTGTTTGTTCTGTGTAAAAATGTAGAGGCCGCATAAAGAAACGAGTTATAGTGGCCCTATAGCGCCATCTCTGTGTTTGACGGCTAGAGGGAGGCAGCACATTTGTGTCACATTTGAGACACTGGAACCAGAGAACATTTGGTATTTTAGCTTAATAAACACCAAACACTGTTGCTGATTACTTTCATGATTAAGCTGCTTTGCATTACCAACCACTGACTCTTTCTTCAGAGAGACAGGGAGGGACTCACTCATACTTTCTCTCCAGAATATTCTGTATACGTCATATTTTGTTTTGAGTGCTGAGTATTTGCAGGCGATTCTCACCACAAGGCGCAGCTACAAGACTACAGAAAACTACAATCATGGTGTCTTGGTGGCCTGTTTGAAGGCTTCAGTAGTCATTTTTTAAATGTCACATCGTTCAGACTTTATGTTTTTACTGACTTTCACATGTTGCACAGTGATTCCTTATTTCTTAGCCTTTCTCCAGCAGCTACCGGCTGTAAGAGTATTTCCTGGAGACTTTTACGACCGGAGGAGACGCTGTCTTGTGACTTTAAGTAAGCAGATAACAGGGCACAAACCGCGGCTTGTCTTAGCTGCTGTAAGCTCCTGTTGCAGCGTAGAGAGATCTCTCAGTCTGCTGCAGTTCTGCTGCTGACAAGCAGCTAATGAGCTTAAAGAAGTGAGTAAGTAGTCAGCTGCCACCCTGCCAACAGCTACGATCTTGGGTTGATCTCTCATCACACACTTGAATGAGCCTAAGAGGTCAAAAAAAGCAATCTGGTGCCCTGAATACCACAAGTTCAACTACAGGCGAGCCTGGGGCCGATTTCTCACTGTGAGTCTGAGTGAGTAAATAATGAGTAATCCTCCACCTTTCCCAAACAACTACCTGTGGACTGAGAGCAAGATAAACAAATCTAATAGCTGCTGGGAAACTACTGACTGAAGGAGGAAAGTTAACAGGTCTAATCAGAGTGTGAACTCATGAGCGAGTGGGAACAACACCAAACTGCCATCACTCTGCAGCTTGGTTCATTTATAAATGGGTACGGGGGGGGGGATGATTTGTCAATTAAATGCTTGGTAAACGGACAGAAAATTAATAAACCGTTTTGAGAGTTTTGTAATCTTATCAGCCTTTAATCAATCAAAAAATGTTACCGGTTGCAGCTTCTCTAATGTGAAGATTTTCTGCTTTTCTCTGTTTGATATTATCATAATAAGAATATCTTTAGATTTTGGATTGTTGGCCTAACAGAACAAGACATTTGAAGACATCACCTTCACTTTCTGAAACAAATATATTGACTAAATTACTAATGGATAAGTTGCCGCCCTACAGAAGGAGAGATGGGGGTTGGCTGACAAATTTTTAGCTCTTTTACATATTTATCTGGCTCCTGTTGAGGTGGTTCGGGCATCTGGTAAGGATGCCTCCCTTGGGAGCTGTTTCGGGCATGTCCAACCGAGAGGAGACCTCGGGGCCGCCCCAGGACACGCTGGAGGGATTACATCGCCCGGCTGGCCTGGGAACGCCTCAGGGTTCCATCGGAAGAGCTGATGGAGGTGGCTGGGGAGAGGACTGTCTGGGCTTCTTTGCTGAGGCTGCTGCCCCCGCAACCCGGACCCGGATAAGCAGAGGACAACGAGACGAGATGAGACATATTTATCTGGCGTAACTTATGTTATAATATCCCAATGGGCAGCGAATGAAAGGTTAAGGTCTCAGCTGTATAAATAAGTTTCAGTGTACACAAATGTTTTCTAACATTAAGTAATTTGTGATTAAAATCTCGTTGTGCATTTTTGCCAATCAGCGGGCGCACTGTTGAAATGCTATAGATACAAAAAATTAAGGACAGAAACTGTATTAACATTTAATTCAAACGAGAAGCAGAAAACATGAACATTTAATAGAGTATCTGTTCATTTTTAGAAGCAAACAACACTTTCAGCAGTATATCTGTAGGGATGTGTAATCACTTTGCCACTGACCATTCAAAATAATAATAAACAATATAAACACTGCTTTTAATCTTTAAAAATGGTTTTAAGAGAGAGTTAGTTATTTTACACTTGATTAGCACATATCCAAACCAACCCCAGAATCAGCGTGCCAGCCAACCCCACTCACATCTGATCCAACTCTGTGATGAAACGATGACAACCAGCTACCAACGCTCATCACACTTTCAAATCGCATATCAAAATGTAGATTCTCATGTCTGACTAGAAGAAAACATTTTTGATACCTCTACACAGTTATGTCAGTGATTTTCAGATGTAAACTAATAAACATTTAACAAAGTAGATGAGTGCAGGTGGAGAAAGCAAACATTTTGATGTTACATTTAAGTTCCTGTGACTTTTAGCTGTGTGTCAACCAACCCCACTCTCCCCTAAATGTCTGGTGAAATCCTTGTTTGTTCTGCAACAAATAAATAAGTTTCACAGAAAAATAAAGTATTGTTTAAGAGTTAAACAAACACAACATGTTCCTTGCTGAAAATAGCCATCACATGAAGATACAAAACGCATTTCACTGGCACTAGCACCACAAGCAGAAGGAGAGTTTTATCTTTTCTGATCATCTTCTGGTAATGTTGCCTAAACATGTCAGGACAGAACTCACTGCCCCCAAAAACCACAGTAACTACTAATCGTGGTGCTGCCCCGGGCTGCAGGGGGAGGCCACTGACAACCTTTTCCCAGGGGAAAAACGAGAGTCCCTGCAGCAGACAAAATGGATATAAACTGTTAAAGTGTCTGCCTCACTTAACGTTAGCCACTTTAACTCCAAACTGCGTTAATAATCTGCTAATTTACTGTGTTGCAGCTCACTGTCAAGTCACTGACCACAAACTGAGCAAGACTTAAAGCTTATTTGTCACAGCTGTGTCTTGTGGTAAATTCGGCTGAGAAGTATTCCACTAAGCAACATTTATTCCAGTGTTATCCACTTGTTTTTCTGCTCATCCACATTATGCGGTCCCAACTCGATGTATAACGTCTCAGAGCAACTTAACCCAGGTTAAACCCACACACACACACACACACACACACACACACACACACACACACACACCCCGTCAATAACCAGTTCACTCAGTTGTCACACAGACATTAGAGCCGGCTGCTGTGCAACGTTACAGGCTATCATTATACAAAACGTTGTAATTACCGGTAATACACAAAGCCAGAAATCAACCAGCGAAAGGCTCGGTGACGGTTATCTGAGCTAACATCTCGCTGAGGCTACAACTGCTAGCAGATGAACGTTAGCTGATGGTTAGCTGCTTTGAGGTTAGCTAAAATGGTTTTAAAGGTGACCAGGTTACCGTGCTGTTTAATACTTTTAATCGTGATTTGTGGTTCTGAACTGTTAACGCCAATTTTGTGGCCAATAACAGTTTAGTTAGCCGCTAGCTAGTCCAGATGCACGTCGTCTTGTGCCTTCACTCCGAACTGCCTTGATAATCTGCTAGTTTATAGTGGTGCAGCTCTCTGTCAAGTCACTGACAACAAACTGAGACACATTTGCAGATAATGTGTAACAACTTTGTCTTCAAGTGAGTTCGACTCAGATGTGATCCGCACAGCACTATTTATTTCAGTGCCATGCGGTTATTTTTCCATTTATCTACACTACGCTGTCCCAATCCGAAGCTGTTAGCAGAGACGTTAAAGACAAGAAATATGAGGCAACACGATTCACAAACTTGAAAATTGTAAAAACGGTGAGGAACACTCGGAGTATTGCATCATGCCGAACTGAAGAGTGGACCACGAGGACTCTGAATTTGTCTTTTAGTTTGTTCTACAGTGTGTGACACACTGAGGATTATATCATAGGTTATAAATTGCGTTTTTTTTGACCGGCGTTTAGCGTGACGTTCTCTCAATACGGGGCTAGCGGCTGGCTAACGGTGGCAGCTAACGTTAGCTCGCTGGTTCAGCAGGCACACCCTGCTTCTTTCCCTGAAACCCCAGCACCCTGTCCCGCTGATGTACCTCTTTCTTGTCCTGGAGACACTCCAGCACCGCCAGGTTGTTGTTCCAGGAATGTTTGGGGCAAAGCCGGGTCAGGTCCTCCCTGCACACCCCCTCCTCAGACAACTTCCAGCCGGTAGAGCGCCTCCGAGGCAGCGAGGCCCCAGCGCCCAGGTTCCTCTCAGCGGCTCCCGGGTTCCCCGCAGCCGGCCCCGGACCTCCGGCGAGATTCTGTGGGTTATCGACATTACCTGCAAGTTTGGCAATAACGTTGTTTTCTCCTTGAATTGGATGCAAAGACGACAAGATGCACATCAGAAGCAGGAGCAGAGGAACACGTATACAGTCCGCCATCTTCACAGAGCCAGTCAGCCTGCTGCTGCATTCAGGAGCTGTGGGAAATATGGGCACTAGGAGTAAAGTTGCAGACGCTTTTTTTCTTTTTAGGATGGCACTGGACAGCTCATGAATAATTAATGAGCGCGTGTGGGTTCATCCAATCACATAACCACCATCGAAACGTCTTCTTCCGGCATTCCTTATGATTTCAATGGCAGATGAACACATTTACAAAGTGCAAACATGATATCCAAATATTTATACTGCAGAACTTTGACAACAAGTACTGGAGAAAAAAAAAGGTTCTGCTTGTACAGAAAGGAGAATGATACACAGGTCACACTGCCTTGACCTGGATTATTTAGACCTTTTGTGGCAATACGTTTTCCTTTCTTTTTTCAGGGTTTAGTGTCATTTGAAAATTTTCCATAGCATTTTTTAAACCTTTATTTTAGGATCCCATCCATTCATCCCTTTCCCTTCGCTTATCCAAGGCTGGGTCGCAGGGGCAGCAGGCCAAGCAAAGCACCCCAGACGTCCCTCTCCCCAGCAACGCCTTCCAGATCCTCCTGGAGGACCCCGAGGTGTTCCCAGACCAGATGAGAAACACCTCCAACAGGAGGCCTCCAGGAGGATCCTGATCAGATGTTGAACCACCTCAACCCCGACCCCTTCAACGCAAAGGAGCAGCAGCTCTACTCCGAGCTCCTTCTGGACGTCCGAGCTCCTCCCCCTATCTCTAAGGCTGAGGCCAGACACCCCATGGAGGAAACTCATTTTGGCCTCTTTCTTTCAGTCACTACCCAGAGCTCATGACCATAGGTGAGGGTTGGGAACCAGGAAATCAAAAGCTTTGCCTTCCAGCTCAGCTCCCTCTTCAACACGATGGTCCAGCGCAGCGCCTGCATCACTGCATATGCTGAACCAAACCACCGATCCATCTCACGCTCCATTCTACCCTCACTGTGAACAAGACCCTGAGATACTTGAACTCCTTCTCTTGAGGCAGTAACTCTCTCCCAACCTGTTTCCTGGGGAGGCTGTTTTAGGATTTCCAATATAAAACAAACGCTCAGTTCATCATTTTAACAACTGTCACAAATATCTTCACAGGTGGAAAAATAAAAAAGAAGTCTTAGGACTACAACATTACGGCTAAGTGAAATACATATGCACAGTGATAGAGGTAAACTGCTACCCAGTAAAACCA